>NC_133769.1:318562996-318627128 GCF_003597395.2 Chelonoidis abingdonii | reverse complement strand
TTTCCTTGTATTAAGATCCAGGGGGTCTGGGTCTTGGGGTCCCCAGGGAAGGTTTTGGGGAGACCAGAGTTTATCAGGCACTCAGAGTCCTGATTGGTGGCAGCATATCAGATCTAAGCTGGTAATTAAGCTTAGAGGAATTCATGCTAGTACCTCATTTTTGGACTCTAAGGTTCAGATTGAGGAAAGAATACCATGACAGATGTGCAGGTGAATGAGCCCCTGATGATGTGGCTGATGTGGTTAAGTCCAATTATGGTGTCCCTTGAATAGATATGTGGACAAAGTTGGCACCAACAAACCGCGGTGCCAACTCTGTCCACATATCTATTCAAGGGACACCATCATAAGTCTTTTGTCACTAATATATGCTTGTACTAGGACAGGTAACACAGAAACTGCAGGCAGTGTGATGCAACTATCAATAGTTTATTAAGGCTGAAACTAGAGCTGGTCAGGAAATAATTTTCCTATCCTGGGAATATTTTCAAGAATTCAACATTTTCCCCTCTCTGAAATGGGGGGGCAGGGGGTGAGAGTTGAAATCTGAAAAAAAATTGTGAACCAAAAAACCAATTTGTTTTTGTTTGGATCAATCAAAATGTTTCATTTGGATAATTTCAAAACTTTCATTTTGATTTGACCTTTCTTTTTTTAACCTTTATTTGTTCTAATTAACTTACATTTTGAAACAAAATTATTTTGAATTGGAAAGTGAAAATTTTTTATTTTAAATGTTTCAAAAGCAGACACTTCAACAATTTGAAATTTCTCAAAAATATTTTCAGGATGGGAAATTCATCAAAATGGACCCTGTTTCAAAGACAGTTTTGGTTTCAGCAGATCAGCATTTTTCAACACAAAAAAGTTGTCAACAAATTCCCGACCATGTTGAAACTACCATTGGCTTCAACAGGGTTTGATCCATAATCAGTTATAATTGTGTCTGTTTATGAATCCTATTAATATTATAATTCATGTAAAATTAATAGGTCTCAAGTTACAGTTAAAAACAGTCTTCTAAGATGTTTCTCAAACTCAGTCTTAGGTGAATTTGGTGTCTGTCCCTTCCTGGAGACACAGAAACACACACCTATGGAAGTTGTATTGAAAAGTGCATGCTCTGATGCAGTATCAAGCTGCCTGACCCTGTTAGCAGCAGATACTAGTAATTTATGGCCAAAATTTCAAAAAGGTTTCACACTGACCCCAACTTTGGGCCTGCAATTTTGCACGCACTAGTTTATGAGATTACAGCTTGTGGCACACAAATATTTGCTCCCACAAAAATGAAGTAGTACAGCTGCAAATGGCATTTTTTCAAGGAAATCAGGCAGCTAGACATCTAATTGCCTGATTTGCATGCAAAAGAGCTGCTCGCATTCGCAGCTCTGAGATTTGCCGCACACAAAGCTGTGCACCCAAAATCTTGCAGGTGTGAATGTATGAAAATTTGTCCTTTTGCTTTTATTCTGGGATACAAAAATAATGGCCTCATGGAATGTTTCATCACTTCCTCCTCCTGCCTCAGAAAATGTAATTTTGTGGGGGGAAATACTCCTGAGGTTAGAGACAAGCAAAGTGAATAGTAGAGGCCAGCATGATGTCTTAGAAGCACCTCAGGGAACTGAAATCCCCTAATATGCAAACTTCATGTCTAAACTCAGCTGAAATTTCTGTTTCATGGAGGATAATTTGCAGACTTCATTCACTTTTCAGAAAGGAGGCATTAAAAGAAAAAGAGACAGTTGGTGCTAGTAAGTCAGTGCTAGCCTACTGCTGCCGACGTGTTTCATCAAAGTGCCCAGACTGATTGATGCTTTGCAGTACAGAGAGAGAGATTAGGCAGGACACGTGTGGAGTACAAAGAGCTGATGAGTTTTGTGCAGCTTCCTGACTTCATTTTTAGCTAATATTTTAATAGGCTAATTTATGTAATAATTTGCATATAAGCATATCCTCCAGGATATGGTCTGTACACTCTTTCTCAAACAGTGGTGGGATAGGACCTGGTCGATGTATCCAAACTTGACAGCTGGGTAGGTGGGAGGGTGACAGGATGGAAGTCTGGTGACTGGAAGATAGCTGGGAAGGTGAAGGTAGTTGGGAAGGAAAGCTGAGAGTGGTTGGAGGATAGGACACCTAGGGTAGCCAGGTAGCTTGAGGTACTGGATGGATGGTACTATCATAACTAAGAGTGGTGGAGTGCCTGTAATTGTTGAAGTATCTGGGGTGTTCTTGCTTGATGCTTGAGGCTGCAAAGGTTTTGGGGGGCATAGGTGGCTGCTGGGCTAGACAGGAGTATGCTGCGGTGGCTTGGGACCAGTGAGGGGGTGATGGTTGGCTGCTAGGATCCAGCAGGAGAAGCAGTGAGAGGGGAGGGAGAGGTGCCAACTTGCTGTTTATTCACAAGGCACGATATGGCTGCAAGGCGCAACTATAGGCAAATGCATGGTGCCTTCACACAGCTCAGGAGGAGGCATGAGAATCTAGTTGGGCTGCAGGAATGTGTGATAGGGCAGCCAGATGAGTCCAAGGCTCAGGCTAACTTGTGATTTAATCTACGTGCCCATGCAGGGAATGTAGCAGTCACCACTTTCACAAGACTATGATAATGTTTGTACAAAGTACCTTGTGAGGTGTCTTCTGAAAAGTCATAATCTGCTGAACACTATTATCCCATTGAAATATGTGTAACAACACTATACATGAAGTTACAAGACTATATGATTGTTACTGAATATGTTGTAATTCTGGGTAACATCCACAAACCATTTTTTCAGAAATGAAGCCACACTGGTCCCAACCAGGTGTTAAAGGGCGATCAGCTGCTTACATGGCCATTCTCCAGCAGGGGAAAGAGGTAAACAAGAAATTTACATTTCATCACAGGGATGATTCAAACCTTAGGTCCACAAGACACTGTGTGTCACCTGCATCCCAGTTGCTGGTAATCCTCAAAGAAGGGAGAGTGGTATAAGAATGAGAGACAGTAGCCGCCATCTCACCACTCCTCCTCCCATCTTTCTGCTCATGACAACAGTGAAGTCCTGGAGGACACTGAATTAAGGGGGATTGGTCCCAGGCTGAAAGGGGATCCAGCCTGTGAAATTTACTGTAGCGTATGAGTGAGGGAAACCTTCGCTTTGAATTCTGTTAGTTTGTTAAGTTAGCCATTAGTTTGCATTTTACTCTTTTCGTTTGTAACCAATCCCACCTTTTATGCATCACCACTTATAATCACTTAAAATCTCTCTTTCTGTAGTTAATAACCTTATCTTATTGTGTTATCTATACCGGTGTGTGCTTATATTAAAGTGCATGGGAAGCTCCATTTGGGATAACAAGCTAGTGCATTATCATTTTCCCTTGATGAAATGATGGACTTTCCATGAGCTTGTACAGAGGGGTACTGAGGAGTAAAAGCCACATCTCTGAGGAACAAGGCTAGGAATAGGGATTTGCTGGTGTTGCCCTGTATGTAATTCATGAGTGGCTAGCCGTGGCATTCATGTACTGAGCTGGGAGTGATTTTACATGCTGGGGGTTGTGTATGAACTGGCCAGAAGTGGCTGTTTATACAGCAAAGCAGTGTAAAAGTCACCCCAGCTTGAAATTCAAGGGACATGGGGATGTCACAGGGAGTGAGAGGAACTAAACCTCCCTATGGGCTACTTGGTCCTTCAGTCCAGGTGTGTAGGAGTAAGAAGGTGCTGCCTGTGTGGGAGCAGGCAGTGCTTCAGCTCCACACACACCTCTACCTCCCCAGGCAATGCAGCTGAGCACCGCATGAGGTGTCATAATTTGCTGCTGGTGTACTCCAGAGCAAGGAAGAAGCAGGACAGGAATTTTATATCTCTGAGTTAAAATACCTTTTAAAGCTACTCCTGGGGAGCACAGTTTATGCTCCACCTCTTTTTCGGGGCTCTGTCAAAAATCACAATCTCATCATTAATTAGGAAATACTACCAGGAAACTCTAAATTGACATTGCAATACCATCATTAATGTTATTCTGTTTTTAATGGGATTTGCACACTACATAATAAAAAAAACCTTTTCTTTTGGATGAAGGCTGCTCCTTCCTCTGCTCTTCACCAGAACGGCAGGGAAATTGTCCAGCAAGAAGAGGGAGAGGTGCCAGGGATGCCTCACTTCACATGACTGTGATCAGTGCTGTTAGTTGATATGTAATAACAATGACATTACTTACTTATCAACCTGCCATCATTAATCTCCATTCTGGCACTATCTTCTCCCTCCCCCCTATGGCTTAAAAAAAAGATGTTATTTTTACTTTAAACATTTAATTTTGAAAAGCAAGTTTATTTACAAGAAAGCAGATCACACAAAATAAGCAAACAGATTATCTGAATTCTTTTTCAATAACGTTTTCCCTTGGAGCCATTTTCTCTTTTCGTTTTTACTCCTGTCAACTCCCTTCCCCCAGACCCATTGTTTATCTGTCTTATTTAGGGCCAGATTCTGCCAGCCTTAGTAGTATGGAATAAATTGCCTAGGGAGGTTGTGGAATTTCCATCACTAGAGATTTTTAAAAGCAGGTTAGACAAACACCTGTCAGGGATGGTCTAGATAATACTTAGTCCTGCCAGGAGTGCAGGGGACTGGACTAGATGACTTCTCAAAGTCCCTTGCAGTCCTATGATTCTATATAAGAGGCTGGCTGGCTGGATAGACAGATAACTGTCAATAAAAGTAACAGAATGTGGCACAAACTCCTCAGGCCAAGGACTTTGTCCTTTCATTTACCTGTAAAGCGCCATGCAAACCAATGGGGCTACTGAATGTAGATGATAATTTTACCACTGGTATTCAACTAGCCCCAGTTTATTATGCAATTCAGTGTGTACTGTTTTAATTTTTTGCTTGTGTAAAGAGATTAATACTAAATGCCAGACTGCAAATCCACAGAGGAACATGTTGTGACATCACAGAATCTTTGTGGTCTAAGATAATTATATAGTGGGCATTCTTGTAAAATTACAGTTGATTCTGTTACTGAAAGCCTCCGTTTGAACTGTGTGTTGTGTCTGAAGTTTGTCAGCTGAAATATAGTGTTAATACAATGATCCATCATTTATTTAGATTCAAAATAACAAAGATGCTCTAGGAGGTCCTGGCATAATTAATTATACAATTCAATTAAATCTTGGCAGCATTAAAATCATCAGGTCCACTTCCCTCTTTCATCATCTAGGAAGCATCCTTCAGCGTCCTCCAAAAACCTTCTCAAAAGATGTCTTTTGCAGGAAGTCATCAAATTCAGGCTATTTTGGATCAAGGTGAGGAGTTCCAGAGTCCTGGAGCCCCTGACTGCTGTCCCCTCTTTTTCATGACAAGGGGGATCCACTTGGATCTGCTAACCGTAGCTGTGGTAGGATGGCACAGGGAGGTAGGCCAGTAGCAGGCCATTTAGGACTTTATAGGTCACAACTAATACCTTAAAGTCTACTCAGAGACCAGTGGGCTGCCCGAGCAGATTCCAGAGCACTGGTGTCATGTGTTCCCCACATGATGGTTTGCTCAGGTCAGCTATTATGCTCTTCACCATCTTCCATCTCCAAATGGGTTTAAGGTGTAGCCCCATGCAGAGCATATTGCAGAATCTTTAGGTAACAAGTGGGATGGAAGGAAAGGACCCAGCCTCCTAACTGGAAGCAGATGGTGAAGCGCTGACTGGGCTCATGAATGAAGTTATAACCTGGATAGGCTTTTAAAAAACTAAAATAAATGGCTGTATATGATTTGAAATAGGAAGTGCTGAAAATATTTTATTTCTTCCTCTAGAACAGCTCTGTACTCCCTCCTTTCCCCTTCATTCTTGCGGCCAGAGCCCTGGCCCTTGGAATTTCCTTCTCTGTGACCACCCTTCATCTCACCTCTTCTCCCACCAGACTAAAAAAAAGTGCCACTGCTAAGATCATCTCCTATTGTACAATATTCCATCGACCTAACCTAGGATCCCTTCACTGCCTTCTTTTCTTCAGCATGAATGCAGAGGCTCAGCACTCCAGCAGCTTGCAGAATCAGTGCCCATGTCATTCATCCCTTCAAGATTGCTCTACTCCACCTTGCCTGCTCCTTTCGTTTCTGGCCACTTCTCTTCCTATTTCTCACACAGCTCCTTTTCCTTTCCCTCCTCTGCAGCAGCCAATCCCGCAAGCCCTCTGCAGGTAAAACTCACTTTTAGCGATGTGTCGTCTCCCATGAGCTCCCAACTCCTGATGTGCCAAGAATTCTTCCGTGGAATCTTGTTTCGAAACCCATTTTATCCCTGAAGCTTTCTAGCTGCAAAGACCACACATGCGTCTGACAAATTTATTTGAGCATAAGCTTTCGTGGGCTACAGCCCCTTCATCGGTTACATAAAATGGAACATATAGTAAGGAGATATATATACAAATACAGAAAACATGAAAAGGTGGGAGTTGCCCTACCAACTCTAAGAGGCTAATTAATTAAGATGAGCAATTATCATCTGGAGAAAATAAACTTTTGCAGTGATAATGACAAGAAGGTGTGAGGATACTTAACATGGAGAAATAGATTCAATCTGTGTAATGGCTCAGCCATTCCCAGTCTCTATTCAAGCCTAAATTGATGGTATCTAGTTTGCATATTAATTCAAGTTCAGCAGTTTCTAGTTGGAGTCTGTTTTTGAAGCTTTTCTGTTGCAAAATTGCCACCTTTAAGTCTGTTACTGAGTGACCAGGAAGACTGAAGTGTTCTCCTACTGGTTTTTGAATGTTGTGATTCCTGATGTTAGATTTGTGTCCATTTATTCTTTTGCATAGACACTGTCCGACTGCTACTCTGAAACACACGAGTCTGTATTTGTCTATCTGGTGCATGTCCATATTGTTTTCTACAGTAATGGACTTGTCACATGATTGGCATGCTGCCTATAGAATGTAGTACATACATTAATCATTTTACTGTATTAACTGGAGATAACACTGGTCATTATTTATTTGTATTATAGTAATGTATACAGGCCCTATTTGAGACTAGGTCCATTTTATTATGTGCTGTATAAACCGAGTAATACAGTCCCTGCCCTTTTTAGTCTAAGTAGACAAGATGGAGCAAGGAAGTATTATTATACCCATTTTACAGACGGGGAACTGAAACACAGAGATTAAGGATACAAATTTCAAATGAGCCTAAGTCCCATTTTCAAAAGTGAGTTAGGTACATAAGGACAGATCTTTAGAAGTATTTAGCATGAAGATAGGAGCATGAGTAAAGGTGGCAGAATCCCAGCCCACTGGTTACAAATATCTATAGATGTTAAGGCTAGAAGGGACAATCTGACCATCTAGTCTGACTTCCTGTATATCACAGGCCATATCTTGGTGTTCCAATAAGATTATGTTGGAAATAGCCCAATAAACATTAAACTGTAGAGCAACTAGGCTGTTAAAGCTGGCATGTATGGTGAAAGATTAAATCGGGTATCAGGCACCACTATCCAAGGGAGAGAAGTGAAATAGCTTGTAGTGGATTTGATGAAATTATTGATGTGTATAATTAAATCATGTACATATGTATTGTACATTTCAACAAGCTCTGTTGTAAGTTGCTTGCCCCTTGAAAGACACTGATAGCTACATTCTTTTCACAGGTAAATGAGATTTAGATATCTTAATAGGCAGAGCAGACATGGCAGCTACAGGTTTAATTAAACGTTTGCCTAACCACGTAAAAAGACAGTGATAGATCTTCATAGCATCTGGTGGTTTAACCATCCTCTTGTCATCCTTTAATTAGCATGCTGGCGAACTTAATAGAAGGCTGGTCTAATGTAGTACCAGATGGTCCTTTCCAACTGACAAGAAGAGTGAGAATTTCTGTCATGTTTACTTCGAAGGTAATGCCAGAGTCAAAAAGATCCCTCCTAGAACATGAAAGGTCGTGTTTAGTGTCCTCAGAAAGCAGCCAGTTTTGAATATTGTTAAGTGGCAGAAGTCTGATTCATTAACTTCCCACTGACAGTTTTCTATAGCTTTCCTTGTTTACTCCTCATATTTTATAAAGATATCAGCTCTTCTGCTAGGTTTGCAGGAAAGCTTCATGTAAATGACCATAGCATCCTGCAGTTCTGGGGCGGGGTGGGAGGTGGGCAGAGAGAAGCTAGTTGTACTGTATGCAGAGTCTGCAAAGTCAAACCCTGGCACATTCACTATAGTTTTAAGTTAATCCAGACCCTACAGAGATGCTTCTTAGCTATTGCAAGCTTTGTTCTTCAGAGAAATAAACTTTGTGACTAGGGAACAACTGAAATGACAAGGGCATTCAACTGGGGGATATCTAGAGAGTAGAAAATTGAAAGATAGTGGTTTTTATTGTTGATGGTTAATAAATGAAGATGACTTATGTAGCCGGTGGAGAATTTTAATGAACTTTAGTATCATTCTGGAGTTTATAATGGGCTTTAATAGAATTAGTGGTCATACAGCATCAGCCTTATTATCAATGGAAGCTTTACAACAAAAGACCCATGGGAGAAGATATCACTGTATGCTGGATAAAATTCTAAAAACTGATATAGCCTGGCAGACCAAAGAAATTTGTCTAGCAGGCATCAATCATCTCTAAGTTGGGCTCTAGTTAACGTTTCTGCCAAACATTATTGAGCACTAAGTCACCAGTAACCGGTATTCTTTCTTGTTTTCTTACACTTGTTTTTTCTTAAATAACCATTGACTAACCCATGTTTCAATTAATCTATTTTATAAAAATGACTATATGAACTTGTAGTAGATTGTTACCTCGAGTTATTGGCGTGACTAATTCTGTACTGATGTCTATAACTTTTCCTCTACAAACACCAATTGTTCTTAATGTGACGCTCACTCAAAGAAAGTGTATGCAAACAGATAGAGACCCTCACCAGACTCTGTGGCACACTATCCCCATACAATTAATCTTTCCCAAGAGATGGAAAGAGAGTATCCTCTTTTTTTCAAACTCTCCTTTCTAAGCTTTAGTGTTTCTGGTGTGTATGTGTGTGTGTTTCCCCTTACTGTTCTTCCCACAAGGGTGTTGAACTTAACTAAACTGTGGTCACTGTTACTAATTGGTTCAACCATGATTGCTTCGTGTCACCATGCCTCCTTGGGTCACAACTGAGAATACCAAATTCAGACAAACTGCTGAGAAATAGGGCAGACACTTCCCAAAACTGGTGGTTATTCTCCCATAAGATATACCAAACCAGCAACAAAAGTAAACTTCTGTTTCATCACACTGGCTAACAAGAAGTCAGAAAAGCAGTTTCCTTAGGTATTCCAGTCCTTGTATTTCCACCAAAAACACTAGACTTAAAGATGAGTGGTTCTTTAAAACCAATTTCATCAAATAAAAGGTTCTTCTGATCCGAAAAGGATCAGCCACACACCCAAGTCAATATAAAACTCAGATCTTACTCAATAATCACGCTGTTGCCAGTCCTTTAGTATCTAAAAATCCAAAGAAGAAAAAGAAAAAGAAAGAAGGGTGAGAGTTAAAATTGGTGAAAGGAATCAAATACATACAATAAATGCAAAGTTCTTGGATCAGGCTTGTAGCAGTGGTGGAATAAACTGCTGGCTTGTTAAGTCTCTGGTTGCTTCCAAATCATTGGAAGGTCATCAGTCCCTTGGTTAGAATGCTCCCATTAGTATAAGTTCATAGTTCAGAAAGTTCATAGTCCATAAAGCAGGAAAGAGACCAAATGGAGATGTTTTCAGGCCTTTTATAACTTCTGCCATGTGGAGGGAAATCCATTGTTTCAAACAAAGGCTTCAGCACAGCTTGTGGAAAATTACAGGTAGCAAAATGATGTTTGGAGTCACATGAGCAAATCACATGTCCATGCATGATTTCACTTAGTCACAGCAGGAAAGTCCATTACATGTCAATGGGTGTCTTCCATTGTGAGTTAAGCATTATTTAATGGGCCACTCAACTTGGATAATTCCTTCACAATGTGCTTCTTACTTGGGAAATGTACAAGAGACTTCGTTTTCATATGTGACATCCACAAGATCAGTTTTGCTTTGAATGATTTTACAGAACCTATCATTTGAGCCACATGTTTGTCTTTTCCCTAGAGCTCAAGATTTAAAATGTTCAATGTTTCAGTCATGCTGGCAAGAAAAGCCAAGTCCATTAACCAGCTGAAGTCTTCTAGTTGTTGGAAGTTCTGATTTGTGGACTTCAGAAATTCTTTGATCTCTTCAATTAGGCTTAAAAAACATGAAAGAACTTTACCTTTGCTCAGCCATCGTACTTCTGTGTGCAAGATAAGATCAGATTGTTTATCATCAACATCTTCCAACAGGGCCTTAAAAAGTCGATGTTGCAAAGGTTTTGCTCAAATAGAGTTAATTATTTTAATAACAACATTCACGATGTGTTGAAAAGAAAGAACTTTGATGCACAAAGCTTCGTAGTGGATAATGCAATGATAAGACATAAAGTTTGGAAAGGATTCATTCTTTTTACAGAGTGCAATGAATCCATTGGCGCTGCCCGTCATTGCTGGTGCCCCTTCAGTAGTGATCGCAGACAGCTCGTGTAGTAGCATACTAATTGATGCTGCTTATGATTTGAATAAATTATAGATGTCCTCACCCTTTGTTCGCCCTTCCATAGGCAATACTTTTAGTAACTCTTCTTTTACCGTGAAGTCACTAAATACCATCCTCACCATAACTACCAACTGCGCTGTATCCGATATATCTGTTGACTCATCGAATTACAGGGAAAACCAGTCACATATTTCCAAGTCATCCTTTAGCTGAGTTTGCATGTGGCTTGAAATTGCACGTATCCTCCTTGTAACTGTGTTGTCTGATAACTGCAAGTCTTGTATTGCTGACAAAATCTCACCCTTGTTAGGAAATCCTTGAAACAGGCAATCAGCACCAGTCAAAAATGCTTCCTTCAACAATTCACCATCTCGAAAGGGTTTTTTTCTTCTTTGCGAGCAGATGAGCAATTTTAAAGGAAGCAATAGTAGCACTTTTAGACTTTACCACTTGGCTCGTGAAAACAGATTGCACTTCAGGAGAGTCAGCTTGGTCAGGGAAAAATGAAAAGGAGCCATTGTGGTTAACTGAAAAAGCACTATTAGAGCATCTCAAGCCCCGACTTCACCCCACCCCTCCCCATACACATGCCAGTAAGGAAAACAAGGGGTATAGCTTGTAGTTATAATTTCACATACCACCTCCATGCAGGCATCTCTGGTGTGGAATGTGGTATGCGTGGCAGCTGTTTACCAGTGCATAAACCCCTATACGCAGTTCAAGAAGAAAGTGATGAAGACAGGACAATGGGAGTCTAAGTAGGCAGAGTGGGCTAAATCATCCCCTCCCTTTCTGTGGCCAGCAGGAAAAAAAAGAATGTGCTCCCATTTGGCTTATGTGGACGTGGATTGTGGTATGTATGGGAAACAGGAGGGAGCCCACTCAGCCATCTCTGTGTATGTCTTTACAAATTATTTTTCACTCAACAGGACAAGAAATCCAAATTGAAACCCTTTTTGGGCAGGTAGGGTTATTTAAGGATGGAATGATGTGGTTTAACTCTAGATAGGGCCTTGATCTTGTACCACTGAAGTCTATGGGAATTATTCCACTGATTTCAATGGAAGCTGTATTAGGTCCTAGGTGGTTACTGGCAACATCATGCTGCACTTTCAGGAGTCTGAACAGCTGGAGACTGGGGAGGCCTTAGGGAAATGCACTGCAGTGGTCAAAGGGAGAGGAGGTAAAGGCCTAGAGAGGATTTTCAGCAGAGGGGGAGTCAAGGCAGTGTGCAGAACACTGACAATGTGGCAGAAGTTGTGACCAGCTGGTTTATAGACAGGAGAGGTGTGAGGAGACAGAAAGTTCAGGGTTAAATATGTTAACACTGAGAGCTGTGAAGGCAAATGGAAGATCTGAATGAAACTATAATTTGCCAAAACTTTCTTGGGGAAAAAATTGTTAGTTCAAAAATGTGTAATAGGAAATGGGTACCATTTCCCAGCCAGCTCTACTCTTCTGCATGTTGGCAGACTTCAACACACAGCCTCATAGTGAGCTGCTCTTGGTTGGCTGAGAGCAGGCATGGACAGAGTAAGCTGAAGGAAGATGTCCCAATTTTATAGGGACAGTCCTGATATTTGGGGCTTTTTCCTATATAGGCTTCTATTACCCTCCTCCTCATCCCGATTTTTCACACTTGCTGTCTGGTCACCTTAAAGCTAGGAGATGGGGTAGGGTCAAGAATCAGCTGTACAATCATGGTCCTGTCTCCCTGTCCTGCCAACCCACGCTCATATTTCCCTATTTCAAGTGACCACAGCATTCTGGTCATGGTGGTCTCTACTGGGTCCTTGGATCCAAACTTTGTGGGTCTAAGGACCCTCTCCCAGCCTGGGACTTGGATCTGTGGATCAATAGATCCTGCATTAATCTTCTCCTGGTGGGCATCCCATAGATTATTCTAAGGTCCTAATCAGGCATCTACTTCCAAACACATTACTGATACTGTACAAATAATCAGTAATTATTAGTAATAATGAATGATCTCCCACACCATTACACAGAGTACATTAAAATGATCAGAAATACTGAGTTAGCATTTGGAATATCTCCCACGATCCAGGGCAAAAAAAACCACTCAGAGATTCTGGGCCAACACAGCTGCTCTACTTCATTGCCTTAAGCTCATTATTTTTGTGGTCGGTAATAGGATTTCCCATATTTAGTTTAATTTGCAAAAGCATCTAAGATCCTTGGGATGGAAGTAAGTTATTAAAGCATTGGTGGGGCATGCAGGATTTCAGTCTCTGTGTTATTGTAGTTAAGGGTTTGGTTTTTCAGAGAGATTTGAAGAATTTCAATTACTGTTTTTGAACATCTGTGTCTCAGTCCAATTTAATGAATAATTCCATAAACTCTCTTGTAGAAAACATTAATAAAATAGATTGGTTTTATTTCTCCTCTGTGTAGTTGTAAAAGACAATACAATTCTGATGCTTCATGGGAATACTCTGAATGTAATACTTACATAATTCATTTCCTATTGATGTAAAAATTCCATCCATTCCTTTCCACTTCATCTCACCCGCACTATGACAATATAGAATGGCACACATTTCCCTGGTAGTGAATAGCTCAGTTGTATAGTGCACTGAATTACATACAAGTAATTAATCCACTGTAAAGTTTTTATTATCCAGTCTTCACATTCATTGTTTGCTAGACAAATTTTCAAACTGATTTGGAAAAATAAAACCAACAGGCAGTTGGATTTATTCTCCAGGCTTCAGATATTTGATTTCTGATTTTGTTATTAACTTAGAATAATAAAAAGATGCTGTGGTGCTGTGCTAGTCACGCAAGCCATTTCCACTTGGGGGGTCTGCTCCTTCAGGAAGTCACAAAAAGAAACCACTGTATTGGCTGTAATATAGCTCAGCTTTGTGAGCCAAAATGAGACATATCAAACTACTTTGATCATTTTATTAGCTGTCAAGCTCCTTCCAAAGCTAGCACTGTATGCTATAATAAACTGTATTACTTTCAAATGTGTATTTAATGTGTGCTCCTTCAGATCCCTGATAGCATCTGAGGCACTGATTGTATAGTTTAACTCTGATAGCCTTGCAGGTGAATTTATTAGTATATGTGCACTCTCATTTCTCTAAAGGTTTGATCCTATGATTTAATTGCATCACTAGTATCTGCAAAGCAAAGGCATCACAAGAATTCATCTACCTTTTCCTGAACGTGCCTACTCCAGAAGTCATGCTGCAGTGTAGATTTGAATGAGTAATGCATGCCCATAAAAAACATACTGCAATTTACAAGGCTATCAACTTTTTGTTGTGAACCAAAAACATCTGCCAAGAGAGTTTTATTTTTACTTGTAATAACACCACAAATAGACAGGAGTGGGACAAATCCATCATTTAAAGGGACATTTTTATGCAACATGCACCCTACTGGAGTACTAAAACATCGAAGACTATGTCTAGTTACTAATTAGAAAGAGGTGTCATAAATCAGCTAATAATCTGGGAACTGTCTCCTTCTTTAGACAGGGAGTTTTATACCCATTCATAAAGTTGTCACCACTAGGGTGACCAGACAGCAAATGTGAAAAATCGGGACAGGGGGTGGGGGGTAATAGGTGCCTGTATAAGAAAAAAAACCAAAAATCAGGACTGTCTCTATAAAATTGGGACATCTGGTCACCCTAGCTCACCATAGTGTTTGACTACGTTGTCCAACAGCTCCAGATATGGACTATTATTCATGCACGTAACTTCTTGTTGTTATCAGGTTGTAACCCTTCTGCCCCTCTGAGTTGGCAGCAACAAGGGCCAGGTTCAGTATCCAGGGGTTCCGTTTCAATAACACAAGGCATAACCGGCTCGAGCCCCCACCCAGTGACCTGGGACACTTACATACCATACCCTCCTGGGCGCCTCTAGGAGGCAATACTTCCCCTCTCGCAAGCACGGAGTCTGAGTGTAGCGAAATCTTTTTAATAAAGGAAGGAATCAATGCGGCATCCCATTGGAGAAACACCACAAACAGAGTTATAACACAAACCATAACCACCCCCCCAAGTACATTTGGCAATGTCCTTTTCCCCTTAGGGTCTTAAGTCCAATCACTCCAAAGTCCAACAACCCAAAAGTCTCTGGTCAATGCCACCCCAGAATTCAAGAGTCTATCTGTAGAGGTCCCTCCCCCCAGCCTGGGTGAAAGGGGCACCTTACGTGGTCCAGGGCCAACTGCCCTGCCTCTCCGTGGGTTCTGCTTCCGCCTTCTCCACGAACTGCTCCGCCTTACCAGCCGCTCCACTCTGCTCCTCCGGCCGTCCTCACAAACTGCTCCGCTCCACCAGCTGCCTCGTGAGCTGCTCCAGTTGTCCCAGCAAACTGCTCGGCTCCGCTCGCTCTGTGGGCTGCTCCACACGCCCCACAGCTACTCCGCTCTGCCAGCCGCTCCACTCCACCAGCTGTCCTGTGGTCCGCTCTAGCCATCCCCATAAACTGCTCCACTCCGCCAGCTGCTCCGTTCCACAGTATAGCTTCAGGCTCCCCCACTAGTTAGCACAGTACTCAGTGCTCCCAGCTCAGTAATTTCAGCTCTTTTGTGATTTCAGCTCTTAGTGATCTCAGCACATAGTAGGGGAGCCCAGTGCTAGTGCACCATTAGCCCAAAGTGAGTTCAGCTCAGCAACCTGTATCTAGAGTCTTAAGGGAATAAAAAATCAACTCTGACATTCCACAGTGGAGAGAGGAGGGGGTGCAACTGGTGCTTCTAGCTCCACAAGGAGCCTGCACCACCAGGCACAAATACCTGTCCCCAACCTCTCTCTCTTCACAGGGTTTTGGAACCCATGTCCCTTGTCTAGCAAGTACCACCCAACTGAGGTTGAGTCATTTCTGTCACAAAGCAGTCCCACAGCTCGGCAGTCTGGGATGGGGCAGGCATGCCTATGCAAATATTTGAGATTTCGCATTCCAGACATTCTTTCCACACTTCCCATACTTCACCACCAGATGTCAGGGTACAGCTCATCCTGACTGCTTACAAGGTGATTAAAAGGTTTATTACACCTTAGGCCAACCCTGAAGCTGTATATTTGGTCAAAACTCCCACTGAAGAAAATGATGTATTGCCACATCAAAACATTTTAAAAAATGAGTCAGGCTCCCAAAAATTAGGGACTTTTAATAAAAGAATATATTTTGGGTTCTTTTTATTTGCCTTCTGTTTTTTGAGCCTTTAGGCTACATTCAGGTTATGTTTTCTAACTTTTTTTGACAGCCAACAGGGCTGGATACTTCTGTTTTCATATATAAAAATTGAAAATCTCAGCTGTTCCCATAACTGCAGGAGATGGGGCTTTAAGAAAAAACAAACACTATCATGAGAATCTTGATAAAATAGCTAAAGTTGGCACTGCTGAAAATCAGACTTTTGTTTAGTAAAATCTGAATAAGGACAGAAAGTTCGCCCTGTATTTGCAATTGTATGAAAGTTAGATCTGGTCAGAAAATGTTTGTTTTCTCTACAGAAAATTTTGAATTTTCAGCAAGAAATCAAAACCTGAAATATTTTGACCAAAATCCAAAGTATGTTGATTCCTAAATGCCACTGTGGTATTTCAAGGGACTTGTAATTCAGGTGCTTTATGATCCCATTCTTCTCTATAGGTCAGGCTTCCTTGTCAGACTACAGTTCCCATGATGCACCACAGTCTCCCCTCTTGATGAGAAGTGGTTCATCATGATCCCACTACCACCATGCATTATGGGAAATGAAGTCTGGCTGGGGAGCACAGCCCCTAGAGAATAGGAACAAGCTGCAGCTCAATTACAAATCCCACAAGGCATGGGCATGGCATAACCAAATGGCAATTTGTGTATTTTAAATGAAAAAATCAAGAACATTTCAGTTTTTAGGCATTTGGCTTTTTAACAAAAATCAAAGTTTTTTTCAGGAAGCAGACACTTCTTGTGAAAAGTATCATTTCCTCAAAATCCCAATTTTCACCTCAAAAACAGTTTTAACAGACAATTTTCAAATACTCCTAATAAAAGTGCATAATATCCATAGGCCAAATCCTGATCTCTGTACTCACTTTTTACTGAGTTCTCTACTTAGGCAAATTTCTGTTGATTTCAATTTTTATTATTCAGTGACTTCAATGGTAGTTTGTCTGAACAAGGATAGAGTAATATTGGGTAACAGCTTGAGGATTTGTCCCTGTGTTAATGGCTGTAGGAAATGGTTTCCAAGTGATTCAAGGTAAACAATCATATTTTGGGACAAGATGTACAACCAGCATTCTGACAAATGGTGTTCATTACAAATCTCAGGCATTCTGAGTAGGCATGTGAGTCCTAGTCAAATTCCAGTTTAGTTAACTATAGTCTGCCTAAATTCCCCCTGGAGTTTCAAATGGATCTAGTATTCTCCCTTATTTCCTGGTGCATAGCGTCGTTGTGTGCTACGTTGCTGTGTTTTGCTTCATAGGTGACACTTTGGGATTTTTTTAGATGAAAGGTGCTATATAAAAGTAAGATACATTAATATAAATAAATACATTTCATAGTCATCTGATAATCACAAAGTACTTTATGTGTAAGTAATTTCTGAGCATGTGCCATTCCATTAGTTTTTTAAAAGATATTTAGAGGTACATTTTCCCCTCGGCTACATACATGCAGCTCTTATTGAAGTCAATGGGAATTGCATGTTCATACGCATCTGCATGGGCAGAAGACAGCTAAATACATGTACTAACTTTCCAATTAGAATCACTGCACCATAATCATACGTTGTCCATCTTTGGCTAATGAAGGGGCCTGGGACCAGCCAATCCGACTGATTACCACTCTCCCTGGACCATCCTGCCATGGCTGCAGTCAGCAGAGGGGTTCAGATTGGTTACCCCTTGTTGTAATAGCCAGAATTTTGATGGCTTTCTGGGCATGCTACAAAAGCCACTTGTTTGATAGGATTTAAGGGGAAGGATGCGGGCATTTTCCTGGCTATAGTTTGGGAGTAAGAAGACTTTTCTGGAGTTTAATTTTTAGTGTCTGCAGTGCTGGCTAAAGCAAATCATTACCTCCATTTGATTATTGCTGGCTGGTGGGGTTGAATTGTATTTGATGCTGCTGAGTGATTATCGCAAGTTAAATTAATGTGAGGATACTCAGAGGCTTGTATGGTTTTAATGTCATATATACAGAAATAAAATGAATACATAACATTTTAGTTCTGTTGGACACTGCCAGCCATGGCAAGTACCATTCTGAGGTAGTGCACTGTTAAATTAACCTTCCAGTGGATGACTAAAATTAAAATAAAATAAATCAGTTCATTCACAGTTACTCTTTGTATGCTGTGTCTTTTCAAAGTTAACTCCCATTATAATCAAATCCATGTAACAGTGTGACATGCAGCATATGAGAGTGCTCTAAAGAGAGCTAACAGGGCTATTCATCTTTAGAGTTGAGTGGATATTTCTTTGTGAATAATTTATTATACAGATTTCACCTATTTCTGTTCACAAGCTGACCACTAGCTGACTGCAATTTTCTTGACTTCATTGTCTTTTCAAAAGTATTCAGGGAATAAGGATTTGTCTACAAGAGAAAGATGCACAGGTTTCAGTGGTGTGATTTTAAAGCAATTTAGTTAAACTGTCGGAAAAGTCCGCGACGACATTTATTTTGATTTAAATCAAGCTTATTATGAACATAGTAACTGCCATGCTGGATCAGACCCCAGTCCATCTAGTCCAGTATCCTGTGGCTGACAGGGGCCAGCGCCAGATTCTTTGGAGGAAAGAATGCCAAAGTAGGAAGATGTGGGATTATCTGTTCCTTCCACATACCCCACGTTTTATCCTGATCTATAGTAGTTAGAGATTGGTTTAAACCCTGAAGAACTTTGGTTTAGCTTAAATTGATTATACACTGGTTTAAACAAAACTGAAATAAGCCATCCATAGACTGAAATGAGTGTTTACACGGGTTTTTTTTTCTCTCAATTAACTATATCAGTTTAAAATTAGAGTTCAAATTAATCTGGTACAATTTTCCCTAATTCTTGGTTTGTGGATTGTTGTGACCAGTTTGTTGAAAGTGTTTAATGTTTGAAGTTTGAGATGTGTTGGTTAGTTTTGATTGGATACCTAGGGCCAAAGACATTATTTCAGAGACTCAAGCTTTTGGTTTATAATTTTGTTTACATGTCAGAAATTCACTTCCATAAGAATCTCATAGACATTAAAAACACATTGAATCCATGAACATTCCTTCTTCTAACCTCATTTACCAGAACATTCACTGAAAGCAAATCCTAAAGAGGCACAAAAAGAATCAAACTGAATTTGCTATTTTGTTAGTATGAATATGCACAGAACTCTGTTTGAGGTCGCTCAACTCTTATTTTTCCCTTGACGTTGTCTTCTTTGGTTTTCAGCAGCAGCAGTTCAAGTTTCCTACTGAGCATCAGATGTACAGAGTTCTTGTTCACAAGACAATTTAGAAAACAGGATTGTTCAGTCATAAAAAGAAGTTTGACATACTGAGTGGAGTGCACTTTGGTTCATACTGCCACATTCTGGATATTATACCATAGACAAAATAAATACTTTACATCAGTTAGAAGAGAAAATAGTAGTTGTGATTCAGTATTGTTATTTGCTTCATTTACGCCCAACTAAGAACAATGGCATAGGTGCAGTGTTGGATGGAGAGACCTTTCATCACACTTTCCTCTCTTGAAGACTCTCTCAATGTGTTTCGACATACGTCTATGAATTTATAAAAAGGAATTTTTTACCTATTTTCCTAACAAAAACATTTGCTAGCTGCTAATATTAGTCTGTACTCCCAGGAATTTTAGAAAGATGCACTGGAAATGTTTCTGAACACAAGAGAGGAAAGCACTTCTCGTAATTCTTGAACTTGATCAGAAATAATATAAAACAAAGGTCTGTTCCCTATGCGTACATACAGCTGGAACTATTCTATTTCTGTTGGGGCAAAGATGAGAGCAATCAGCCATACAAGGGCCCAAAATGTACAGTTATTTTGTTATGGATCTAAAAGAGTCACTATGAAAAGAATGCATTTAAATAATGAGTAACTCCAAAAATGAAACTCGAGAGAATTCCTGAATCTTCCCAGAGTGGCCATAAGGAAAGGATTCTTGCTCTGAGAACTCAGGAATAGCTTTCATAGCAGGTTTAATAGACTGCCAGTAATTGTTAGAATGGTTTAGCAGTTTATTATTATTACATGTGTTATGGTAGTGACTAGGGGCCTGAATCAAAGGCCAGGGCCACCATTGTGCTAGGTGCTGGAACACGTCAATGGATGGTCACTGCCCAAAGTGCTTATGGTCTAATTATGATGCTGGCTTTATTCTCCACTGCCCTGCCCCTTGTGTAGTCATTTATGCCATTATCCTTGATCAGAGAGGGAACATTTTCACTCACTTTCTACAGGCATAAATGACTACATAAGATGAAGTGCAATGGAGAATTGGGCCCATCAAAACTGGTGGTGCCCAGGGTTCTTCCTGCAAAGTCTGAGTAGATGTGTGCTTTGGAGTGGGTCCCTGACAGTAACTGTGCACAGCTGTTTGCACAGTTCAGACCAGCTCAGCTTAGCATGCCAAGTCCTTCAAGATGTATTATGTGGTACAGATATGGAGATGCAGTATATTGATCTCTAGCCCCAGTGATGGGCTACCTGTTAACGTGAATCAATGTAGAACTAGACTGTAGAGGGCATTCTACGCTACAGAGTACAGGAGCAATACCATTCTAACAGAGAGACGGATGCGTAGCCTTTTATTCTATTTAATGTTAATTATACTCCAGTGGGTTCAGCTCTGGAGGCTACAGTCTCTGTTTGTTCTGGATCTAGAGCCCATAGGAACACATGAAACCATAAAAAAATAACACACACAATTACAAGAACATCTATCTTTTAGCAATTTTATTAAAGTTACCAACAAAGTTACAACATATACAATTCCTAAAGATAAGTACAATGTACTAGTTACACCTACAGATAGGCTAACATTCTCCTAGGTGGCATTAGAGTCTGTTAGCCCTCTCATGGATTGATCATCAATATGGGAGTGGTTCCTGCTGGGATTTCCCATAGGGGGCTCAATTTTCCTTCTCTGGGCACCTTTTCTTATAGAATCATAGATTATTAGAATTGGAAGGGACCTCAGGAGATCATTTAGTCCAACCCCCTGCTCAAAGCAGAACTAATCTCTAGCTGGCCCCCTCAAGGATTGAGCTCACAACCCTGGGTTTAGCAGGCCAATGCTCAAACCACTGAACTATCCCTCCCACTGGTAGAATTATACTGTGATTCTGTCTATACCTACATTCTGTGCATGTATATGAAAGTGTCAACCCTCTCTTTCTTATTAGTCTGGGTCCCCTAGAAACACAAGGGACCCCGAATTCTATAGGCTGTGTAGGTTCTCATTAATATTGATGTACCACCTTTATCTTAGGGTTAAGGCATGTGTTGGAGACAACAAATATTGTCTCCAACACGTGCCTTAACCGCAAGGTAAAGGTGGTACATCAATTTGTTATTACAGCATTTTATCTTTTAAATTTAATCTTTCCAGCTATACTTTCACAATATTACCAGTTGGTACCTCTTTTCCCATAATCTTTTGGGTTATTTCTTGGTTATTGACTTACACCATCATTTCTTGTCTCCAAGGCCTAAAATAGCTAAGCTTGCAAGCCTCAGCCCACAATTTCTTGCTTTTCCGCTTGTCTTACTTATGTCTACTACATAGTTCCTCTAAATACTGATCAATCTTACACTTTTATAATCCTACAAATCACCTCTAGTTAACATGCAATGAATATATATAGTATAATATATTGATTAATCAGAACATCACACAGTAAATGGATACTAAACTAAAATCGTTAGCTACAGATGTGATCTAAACACAGTGCTGTACATCAAAGGATTCTTGAGGGCTTCCAGGAGCCTGCAGTTAAATTTCTGCTATCACTGTTATATAGCAGTTTCAACAATAGGTAAACATTACAAAATGCTTTCCATTGTAATATTCAGTATAGTTTTCAGAAACAAAATCTGAACAAATACTCTCAGCAAATGCGCTATTCATCCCCTGGGATGGTAGATTATTGAATAGCAAACTCTCTGATCAAATGACTAAAGGAAGTAAGTGCCATCAGTCGCTTATCCAGTCCGCCTCAGCCAGAAGAAGAGTGATCATGACAGCCGAATCTTTAAAAGAGTGAGTTAAAGAAGAGTGAGAAGACTCCTGAGCCTCCAGTTGAGGCATCCTTTACTGAAAAGTCAAAAAGCGTTGTACAGCTAATGGCCACCAGCTGCATCTCTAAATTTAGTTTCACAAAGGAGTATAGGTGTGTCTCCTGGTGCTTGTGTTCGTATTTCTTTTCCTCAAACAGAATCAGTCTTGGTAATGTCTAATGTGTTCTTTGTGTTCTTTGTAATAATTTCAAGACATACCAGAAAAGGCCCTTTATCCATAGCCTCTGAGCTCCTGTGCAATGTAATTGACTTTTTATATTGCACTGTCCGTGCCAACAGTGCAGCACTAGAGGTAAAACATGCCCATTAAATAATAAGTGTCTGCCCCCAAAAGGTTTGCACTCAAGGTTCAGTGTGTGAATGTGTAACCCAAATCATGCAATGAGTACAACGCAAATGATGGCGTAGGTTGCTTGTCAAGACTTGACTTCTGTTGTAATTGCCCCCAACAAATTTACCCTAATTGTGAGCTCAACTGCAAAAAAGTGAGTGAAAGTTCATCAAATGTCACAATAACCTATAACAATAAATGTTGATGAGAAAAGGTGCCAAAAGGAGACAGAAAAATTGAATTAGTCCAGACCAAGAGGCCCACTGATATAATTCATGCCTGGTAAACAAGAAATGTGTGGGAGCAGAAATCAGTGAATCAAAATTGGTGTGTTGGAAATCATGCCTAACTGGTGAACAGAATAATGTAAGGATGGGCTCTTCCACGCATTACTCCCTTTTGGGATCCTTAACAGAAAAGACTTTCAGGGAAATTAGAGGAGGACAGATGCACGTGCTGGCTAACTAAAAGATGAGAGAACCGGAAGGTGCAAGCTTCACCATTATGGCTGCCCCCATTACTTCCTGGGACCCCAGGATCTACTGTAACACTGTTGGGTCTTTGTTGTCCTGATCCTGAGAGATGTCCTGAGCAGACTGGGCCAGAGAGCGGGACCAGGATGACGTAGCCTCCTTCACCAGCTTCAGCTAAATTCTGACCACCACCTTGGGTCCCTGCTGTTCCTCTCTCTGCCTCTCCGCCTCCACCCTGGGGTGTCCTTTTCCTTCCTCACCTTATTTCTTCTCTTTCTTTTCCCTTCTATCTAATTGGAGTCTGGCTTAGCCAGCCAAGAGAGACAACTAAAAGCAATGTTCTACACATCCCAATGCTGCTACAAGTTTGCCAGATCTTGGAGTGGCTGACACAACTCTCTACTGTGCCTGTATTCTTCCAGCAGTGAGGCTGCAAGTGAGTATCAGCATCAGAAACAGAAGCTGCATTTTCCTATATTTCCTGTTCTTTTCTCTCCTCTCTTGTGTGTGTTTATCTTGTTTTGTTTTCTAAGAGATGGAATTGGACTTTAACAATAACAGCAATAACAACAGCTCCAGCTCATCTCAGCTAACGTCTCTCTTCCCCACAAGGACAGGTACCACCATCTTCAGTATCATCTAAAAGATTGTCAAATAGAGGGGGTGGGAGTTCTCTAAAAACTCTCCACAGGTGAAAGGAAAGGGAACAAGGGATGTTGTTAAACGTAATCTTTTCTGTATCTTTAAAAAGGTTAAAAGAATGTTTATAGTGCTTGCCATGATGTGAAGCTGAAGTCTCTGTATAGCAAGCCCCAAATGTTGTTTAACACTGTTTAGTTTGGGACAATGACAGGGTCATGTTAAAACCTTCGACTATTTGGGCCCATTTAGTCCATCAAAATTAAGACAAAAGTTAAGGCAAGGGAGGGGTTTGGTGCACATCAGTTAAGAGGTAGTTCCAAATGTGTTGGGTGATGGGGGAAGAAGGCCCAGAGTCTGAAGGGGCAAAGGAGACAGGGAACTTTTAGAGGGGCATGGGCACTGCATAGGAAGGGAGGGCGATGCTGGAGGAGATGAGGGTAGATATGTAGGGAAGGATGGAGATGGGAAAAGTTTTGAAGGTGAATAATTTGTGCTTAATACAGATAAGGGAAATCAATGCTGAGATTCAAGGAAGGGAAGGAACTAGTCAGATGAAGTGGGAAGATATGCTCTTACCCGGCATTATTTTACCAGTCTGAATTTAAAAGAATAATCCATAACACTTATTAAAGTCTTTTAGTGATTAACTTAACCCAGGGACTCAGCTGCAAGTGACCAATTTCTGAACCTCATTTATCAGATGCTCAGTTCACATAGGGATCGGGTTAGATATACTGTAGAGAGAACTATATGCCACTCAGGCACAGGATGTGGAGGGGAGAGAGAAATGAATGGCTCATGGGTGTTATAATGGGATACAGAACCTTCCATTTCTAGGCAACTGACCAGGAGTAGTCAAAAGTTATTACCATGTGAGGGCTGGTTAGTGGCCCAGTTGAAATGAGCTGGGGGAGGTGGGTCTCAGTCCAGTTCTTAGAGGACTTGTGTCTGTATCATAAAAACTGCATCTCAATGCCATCAGCTGACAACACTGTAGCTGGGCTTAGCAGAGGTGACAAGGACTATATGGCCACAGAAGAGGCTGAAGTATCCTCTTGCCGATAGCATGCTCTTTCCAGTTTAAGGACAAGGCATGTTGGTGGAGTGACTGGAGAATCTTGCACTCCCTGGGCTGCACTTGTTGTTTATTTAAACAAAAAGGGCTCTGTTCTCCAGTGTCCAAGCTCCAAGCTATGGCTTGGATATGGCCTCTTGACTCTGTGGCAACCCAGCCCTGTTGTGAGTTAGAATTAACTAGGGGACTCCTTCCTCACCTCAGCGCACCTCCTCCCTCTCCTGATGTGGCTTTTAAGCCAGGGACAAGCAGCTGCTGGGACAGCACCAGTTCCCCCAGGGGTGCTGGTACAATTTATAGTGGGGGAACTGAGAACCACTGAACCAAACTGTAAACCCTGGATATGATGGAAACCACTTCAACCCCAGCATCAGCGACTGTGAGTTCCCCTTCACTAGGGGAATCCTCTGCTGTCTGTTCACGGCCAGAACTGGCCCAGATCCTTCAGTCTCTGACACTGGCAATCCAGCTCTGTTCACAAGCATTCATCACCACCCTTTTTTCAAAAAAGTGTTTGTTAGAGACCAAAAGCGTAGCTGGCAGGGAAAAATCTGGCAAAAAAGGAGAATAAATAAATGTAGCCAGCCACAAGCTGGGCTTAGTTAAGCACACAGCTGTGAGCAATTACTGTCACATCCAGACTGTATAACACACATCTCATCATGCCCTGTAAAAATAACCCACAACAACCACAATATATGCTCATTCTCAGTTTCCAAAACCATTCTAATTTTTATTAAATCTTTTAGTCCTGTCATGCAGGATACTGAATCACTTTTCCAAAGCATTACCTGATACCCTAAATCAGTCACTAGTAGGTAATTTAGCATAGCAGTGGTTAGATCAACAAAGATGAGTTGCAGCTTGATGCTAATTGTGGGGATTCCCTCTGAGATCTTTTCCACTTGGCTTATCCGTAACACCTCATCCAGTTCTCTGAGCCAAAAAACTCCTTTGAACTCTGGCTCATCACTCAGGTTACCTAATTAGCCACAGCTAATTAACAACTCTATGCCCACACTGATCAGGTCAAGACATGGGGTTTAGCTACAGGGTGATACCACAATTCCAAATTATATCATACACTACACAGTTTATGCACATTTTTTTCATAGCTACTAACATCTCTGCCTCTTGAATCTAATTTGTTTGGACATTGTACAGATTCATGTAAGGACCAATCGCTTTGCAGATTGTATAAGGACCAATTAGTTATGTTCTCACCTTATCTACATTTCAAGTGTAAGGAGGGGCCCTGCCCCCCCCCTGCACCTGAGGGGGAAGAGCCAGAGCAGGCACCTCCGTGGGTGGAGCCAGTACCGCCTGTTCCCGCCCCCCGGAAGTCAAGGGGCGGGACAGGAAGTATAAAAGCCAGGGCCCAGAGCTCAGTTGAGCCCAGGATGCCGAAGAGCACAGATGTGGAGGCCCAAGCTCCCGCTTGGCCCAGCTTGCCTTGTGCTCACTATCCAGAGGAGCGCTGGCCGGCCCTGCCGCCGGCCCGGTATTCAGAGGAGCGCTGGCCGGACCTGCCCCATGCCGAGTATCCTGAGGACCCTCAGCCTGAACTACCCTGCGCCCGCTGGCCTGAGGAGCCACCAGAGCCTGCTACCCCCCAGTTCTCCGAGGAACCTATGGTCTGGGACCCGCCGAATTATGCCGATGGAGGACAGGTACCGGGGGAGGGGGAAATTGGAAGTAGCCCGGGGGCAGCTGACTACAGTCAGGCCGCAGAAGGCTCGCGTATGTTTGGCCGTTGTTTTGTATTCTGTCCAGGAGCCCCACTGATGGGGGCTTGGAGATAGAGAGTACTCCCATCTGCTCGTCTCTAGTTCGCTGACCGTTATTTTGCCGCTACCAGGGCCCCGGGCTGGAACGCAGAGGAGTGGGTGGGCCTGCGTTCCCCCTGCCACCCGTAACCGGGTGGCAGAATTCCCCCTTCACCCAGAACCCCTGAGCTGTGCTACTGTTTGTTTGGTGCCCGCCCTGCCTAAGGGCCAGGGCCTCTAGACTTTGCCACCGCTCTGCCCTGCCCCAAAGGGCCAGCACCTGAACTGTTTGGTGCTCTGCCCTGCCTAAGGCCAGGGCCCATAGACCTTATTTGCTTGACCCTCAAGTGCAGGACCGGCGTGGAACCCATCCCGCTGCCTAGAAGGAGGTGCCCTGGCTCCCCGCCGCACCTGAGGGGGTTGAGGCCCGAACCGCCCAGCTTACATCAAGCTTATCAGTTCAGGATGTTCCTATTATTTCAACTAGCTCCGAACCCCTGTCTCTAGCACACAGCCAGTCAGACCCTAGTTTACAATTTAAACTTGCACTGAAATCAAGCTATGTGCAAGTTTACTCATGCCCAGCAAGATCCATGCCTGTTGTAATGAATAGGACAGTACATTATACAGCATTACCTCTAAGGCTTTTATGCTGCTGCTCATCACTATAGTATCTGGGTACCTTCCACAGCAATAGCGAAGTCCCCAAGTGCACTTCCTGTTTTGGGATATACTGGCTGCTCAAGGTAGGGTTAGTGTTTGATTTTCAGTTTTTATTCTTTTATTTTAATGTTTGTTTGGGGGTTGATTTGTTTGAGGTTTATTTTATTTTTTAAGGGTTTTCTTCAGGTAGAAGGGGGTGTCAGTTTTGGGAGTGCCATTCTTATAATGGAAAGTCTGCACAAGAAATTGTTGCATAAACTCTATTATAGCGCTAAGCAAGTCTTGTGTCACACTAATATTTGTACTGTACTTTTACTTGGTGCAATATCCTCCTAGAAACTCGGAGGAAGGATGGTCCAGTGGTCAAGTAGCTAGCCTGGGACTTTGGAGTATGTCTACATTATATTGTAAACCTAGGCTCAGACTCATGTTTGACCCAACACCCCCACTATTGTCCACACACAAGAATTTTTGCCCTGGGTCCTAGCACACATTGGGGTTGTGTCTCTAAGCTTTGTCTTGTGGATGCAGCTCAAACCAGGGTCTCCAGACTTGTGTCCAGATAGTCCACAAATGCTATCCCATAATCTCCTGGGCCGGACTGTGCTTGTGGCCCTGCTCCAGAAGTACCAAGCTACATTTGGAAAACCTATAGCTAAGGCAAGTGTCATGAACAACATCAGCTGGTTAGAGTCTGCCGTGTTGGTATCCCCATCTGGGACGTGCCTTCAGTGGAGAAATAGAAGGCCTGAATTGCATTACAGTGTGTACACCTTAAGTGGCGCTATGTGACTACAGCATCACACCTTTACTGTGTTTTGGGGACAGTCTAGATTCTCCCCCATCACCTCTTACTCATAAAGTTGTTTCTGTTGCTTGCACTGATTTTGCCTCTCTCTCTGACTAACCTGACAAGGTGTCAGAAGGAAAACAATAGAAACTGCAGAATTTTGTCACAATGCCAAAATTTCATACCCCACAGAGCTTCAGCTTCGACAGACCACTAGACTGGCCAGATTGGGCTGGGTGGTTTACATGTTTTCGCATTGCAACTGAACTCCACAAGGAGAGTGGAGAGGTGCAGGTTTGGTCCCTAATCTATGCCCTGGGCAGAGAAGCTGAACATACTTTTAAATCCTTTGCCTTTGGAGATGAGAGCCATGAGAACAATTACCCTGTGCTGTGGGCTAACTTTGAAGAGCATTTTATACCTCAGTGTAATGTGCTATGAGAGTGCATGTTTCCACCAGCATGTCCAAAAACCTGAGGAATCTTTTATTAGAGTCTTGTATGACATGGCAGAAAACTATGATTTTTGAAGACAACAAGAAAGACCACATTAGAGACAGATTAGTGATTAAGTAGGTGAGATAATATCTTCTATTGGACTATCTTCTTGGTGGTGGAAGGTACAATCTTTTGAGCTACACAGAGCTCTTCTTCAGATAGTGACTGGCATGTTAGACAAGAGACTGTCAGAGAAACTGCACACAAGAATGGGTTAACCCTTTACACACCAATAGAGCGGGTAAGACAACTGAAGAGGATTAAAAATCAAAATAGAGACCAGTGGCCACAAGAAAGAAACTGGGAAGAAATGATTTACAAAATTGTGATGGAGATCTAGCACAGATGCAAAAAGCAATTGTAATAAGTATTCAAAACCAATGTGGGGTCAGCCCCAGGCAAAACATATCACTCTCCAGACTAGATGCACAAGATGTAGAAAAGTTCATAGTCCAATAGGTGATTGTCCAGCTAAAGGAGCCAAATGTGCTAAATACACAACAATTGGACGTTTGTCCCTGTCTGCCATACAAGGGCAGCATGAAAAGTGACCTCTGCAAGTGAGGAGCCATTTTTTCTGGGATCAATCAGATGCAATGACAAAGAGTGGAACTGAATTTTTATGGAAAGACTGTTTATTTTAAAATAGATTCAGGTGCAAATATAACAGTCGTATCAGAAGGGATACAATCACTTTCATCCCTTCCCAGAGCTGAAACCAGCAGATACTCTCCTAAGTAGCCTTGGAAGTATTTTGAATTGCATTGGACAATTTTCCACAGAGACAAAAAGCTTTAATTTTAATGTGTATTGTGATTAGAGGATCAAAGGCTGACAATCTCCTCAGTCACAGTGTGGTTGCCATGAGAGGCCTAGCGAGAAAGGTGGAAGAAGCTGATGGAATATTTAGCGATATTGGATTTTTAAAAGGAGATCCGATGGAAATAATTCTAAAAGACAATGCTAACGCATCTAGTGCACATACCTCCCACAGAATTCCTATAAATACTTCTTACAGTAGAAGCTGAGTTAAAGACTGGAAAAGAATGGTGTAATTGAGAAAGTCTGAGCCAACTGCATGGTGAACACCAATGGTACCAGTAATAAAGAAAAATGGGAAAATACATATTGGTGTGGATTTTGAGACTTAATGAAGCTGTAGTGAGAGAAAAAAAATATTCCCCAACACTAGAAGACTTTCTCCATGCAGTGGTAGGCCCTACTGTATTCCCCAAGCTAGATGACTCAAGTGGTTTCTGGAAAATTCCTTTAGCCAAAGAGTGCTAAACTGGCTACATTCATAATGCTGTTTGGGAGATTTTGCTTTCAAAAACTGCCTTTAAGGATTACGAGCACTCCAGACATTTTCCAAAGAACAATAGCAGAGCTGCTTAAGAACATAAATGGGGTTGTCATTTTTATGGGTGACATTTTAGTATAAGGGCCAACCATGGAACTCCATGACAAAATCCTGAATGAAGTTCTGATCTTAAGAAGTGACCCTGAATGCAAGCTAAATAAAGAAAAATGTAAGGTTTCAGCGTGGTAGCTGTGTTAGTCCGTATCAGCAAAAACAACTAGGAGTAATTGTGGCATCTTAGAGACTAACAAATTTATTTCTGCATAAGCTTTTGTGGGCTAAAAACCCACTTCATCAGATACATGAAGTAGAAAAAAACAATCAGGGATATATACACAGTACATGAAAGGATAGGAGTTGCCTCACCAAGTGGGGGGAGGGGGTATCAGTGCTAAGAAGACAATTCAATTAAAGTGAAAGTGGGCTATTCTCAACAGTAGAATACCAAGGGAGGAAAAATCTACCACAAAAGTGACTTTTGTCTAGTGTCAAAAAAGCTAGTGTCAAGTAGGAGACTATACCTGCTACCAAAAGCAGCCTTGACAGATAAGCAACTTCTACAAGTTACATTCAGGCAGGATGGCCCAAGTATTTAAGACCATGGCAAGAGATTGCTTTGCTGTATGCCAACAGTTAAGTGAGTTCACTGGACTAGTGATTAAAGGTGATAGCATTGTCATCTCAAGTGCTTTGAGAGGAGAAATTCTAGACCTCATCTATGAAGGACAGCAAGGACTAAATACTGTGAATAGGCCAGTCAGTGTAGTGGCCTGGGATCAGCAAGGACATGAAGAATAATCAATCTTCATGTGAACATTGCAGAACTATCAGATCAAACACAATGCCAAGAGCCTCTAAGAATACCTGGAAGAGGCAAGCAGAGTTATGCTAATTCAGAGGACACTTCGCTGCGGGTTATTCTTCTAGATATATTGAAATAATATGTTTGGAAGAATCAACATGCTGCAGTGTTGTCAAGAAATTAAAGAGCACTTTTGCCAGTTTTGATATTCCAGAACAACTACTGACAAGCAACAGCCCACAATTCACCCCAGCTGAATTTATGTCATTCCAAACAAAATATGATTTTGAACATGGACAGCAAGGCTGAGTGGACTGTACAGAAGCCAAGACAGCAAATGGACAGCAAGGCTGAGTGGACTGTACAGAAGCCAAGAAAATACTAAAGCAGGAAGATCCATTCCCTGCTGTTCTGAGCTACAGTTTAACACTGTTAGTAGCTACCAGCTATAACCCAACTCAACTCCTGATGAGAAGGCAAATCAGGACTTCTGTTCCAACCCTGGAAAAGAATCTTGCCCCAGAATGGCCAGCCATGAGGAGAGTGACTAAATCAGATCAAAAAGCAAAAAGAGCTTAGGAACTCTTCTATAACTGACGTCACTCAGAATTTCCTGATCTGGCACTTGGTGACCATGTCTGTGTCAAACTGAATGCACGAAAGGGTTTCGGAACTCCAGGTGTTGTAAAGACAAAGATTACATTACCCAGATTATATTACTGAGGAAGACTGTGGAGAGTTCAACAGAAATCATCATCTTCCATTCATTCCAGAGACTGATCAATCAGCTGAGCAACTCTGCAGATGCAGACCCGGGAGAAGAAGATTCACCTGTCCCAAACTCACCAGAGAAAGCCATAGCAAATAAAAGGCAGCCTAGTCACCAACATGTTACTCATTCTGGCCATATCGTTAAAAAAAGAACAGTTTGATTTAGGGATGAGTAACAAGTTAGTTGGGAGAAAGTTATTTTTTTTTTTAAATTGTTAAAATGCAGAAAAAGAGAGATTAAAAAGGGGGTGGAGATGTATTGAAAGCTTAAATTGCATTATAACATTTAGGCCAGGTCCACACTACAGACCTATATCAGTATAATTAGATTGCTCAAGAGTATGAAAAATCCACACACTTCCCTCCTCGGAGTGATGTAGTTATGCCAACCTGAGAGAGCTATGTCAATGGGAAAGCTTCTCCCGCCAACATAGCTATTGCCTCCTGGGGAAGTGGATTAACTACGCTGACGGGAGAATTCCCATTGGTGTGGTAGTGTCCTCACTAAAGCTGTACAGTGCAGCTGTGCTGCAGTGCACGAAGACAAGTCCTGGATCACTAGCTGGCATTGGGAGAAGCATAACCCAGCACATCTTTACCAAGTGCTGGAGATAGTCTACACTCTCTTCTCTTTTTTTTAACTATAAAGTTGTTGATGTTGCTAGCATCCATTTTATCCCTGTCTCTGTGTGACTAGGGTCAAAGAATTTCACCAGAATGCCCACCAGTGTCTCACAGACACTTTACCTTTTTCCTGAAACCAGAACAAAAGCGGCAGTCTGGACAAATGCTTCCAACAGCACTTCTTCTATTTTGTTGGCTTTGGTTACTGGGAGTGTGGTTATGGCTTGGCTGGATGTATTGATGGGCTGTGACAACATCCAGTCAAGTGTCATGGGGTGGACAGACAAGTTTTTCCACAATACACCATGAACCAAGGCCTAGATCAGCACAGCTGGGGAGGGTGTCAGGAAGCCTGGGATATGATGAGATAGGAATCAGAAGGTCTTACTGCAGTATGGACAAGTCAGCATGGTTGTAAGACCTAGGATCAGAAACTGTAAACCCAGGTTCACTATGTAGTGTAGATGCAATAGCATGGGCGTGGAAACACTGAGTCTGCAGACCTGATTTCCCCAGACCTCGTTTTTTCAATGCCATGTAGACATACCATTGGAGACCTGGCATTAATGTGCTTCAGTGACTCACAGCTGAGAATACCAAATTCAGGACAGACTGCTAAGAAAAAGATTGGACTCATCCCAAACTGGTGGTTATCTATCACTAAATTATACCAAGCCAGTAGCAAAAGTAAACTTCTGCCTCACCACACTGGTTAACAAAAAGTCAAAAATGCAGTTTGCTTAGGCATTCCAGCCTGGGCTTGCCACTCAGACACTAGACTTTACGATGAGTGGTTACTGAAAATCTCTACAGATCAGCCATTTAGCCAGGTCAATGTATAATTCAGATCTTACCAGTAATCATGCTGATGCCTATCCTTTACTAACTAAAAACTAAAGGTTTAATAAGAAAAGAAGAGAGTTATAAATGGTTAATAGATCATATACATATGAGTGATTACAAAGTTCTTAGATTTGTAGCAGTCATGGAATAAGTCTTTCTGGAATCACCCAAACAAACTGGGAGTCATCAGTCCTTGTTTAGAGCTTCCTTGTTAGAAATCCAGTGCAGAGAAATGAAGCAGGAAATCAAGACAAATTGAGATGTCTTAACAGCCTTTTTATATCCTCTGCCATGCGCATGGAAATTTACTTCCCCAAACAAAGCCCATAGTCCATGTTTGTGGACAGTTACTGGCCCAAGATGGAGTCCAGGGTCACATGAGCAGATCACATGTCCTTACATGGCTTGCTGACTCACGGGGGTGGCTGTTGGCCCTTCAGAGTCACAGGCATCCACAGGAAGACCTGCTGGGCAGTAGGAGTTTCTTCTGTGGCTCACTGCTCCTGTGAAGTGTTCTTAATGGGCCATCGACACAGAGCTGTCCAGCCGTGATGTAAATCTTCTCTGGTGGGTGTTACCCAGGCATACAACACATGCATAAGATACAAGTACATAACCAATATTCAAAACTTTAGATACAAAGGTGATACATGGATGTAACCAGGATAATCATATTTGATAGACTAACTTTTCCATTGACACCTACATGATACACTTTGTATAAGTGTTATTGCAATTGTATAATAGTGGTAGCAGCAAAGATACAAATGGTCATTTTCAATCATAGAGCATCACACCCTCAATGCAAAATTGATGCAGGAAGAGGGCCCCAGACACTGCTGAATGTATCCCAGGAACTTCCCATTCTTGGTCTTGTATTACGGCTTCTAACTCAATATTAGAAGTATCAGTGTATAACAGAAATGGTTAGTCAAAATCATGTCTGATTAAAACAGGCTTTTTCTTTATAAAGTCCATTATGGAAGTAACAATGTTACTGAATTCCTTTACAAACCCATTATCGTATTTGGTCAAACCATTTGTGGATTGGACCTGCTACTGCAGCATAATCCCTGCATGTTTCGTGTGCTCATGCCAGGAGCAAATGTAAATAGCTAAGTGACCCACACAAGCTCTGGCAAATGTTTGGAGCCCATCTAACATCAACTTAATGTAGATATTAATGTTCTTCATAGTGTAGGTACCTTGGCAGTTAGCCATGAAAACAAAGTGGTGGCATGCCTCAGTTTCCCTTTTCATACAACAAATCAGGTTTGTAATGGCTTCTCTGCTGTGAAAAGTTCTAAGATTGTTTATAGGCATTCACTGTGAAACATTAGTATTCTCAGGCTTTTTAACATAAGGTAAGTTCTAATTCAGTAAAACAGCATTACCATATGGGTTTCTAGCACCGAACGTGTTCTCATGTACCACTCCTAACATGTTCAAGGGATTTTCCAAAAGATCATATATACTGTACCTTCTTACACGATTTAACATTAGCATTAGCACTGGCATCAATATTAATATTAAATCTATCACAACTAGGTGAGATCGGAGCTGGTGGGGGTGAATGTCTGACAACTGGTCATTATTTTGCAAAGATCTGCAACTCTCCGGTGCTTTCTGGAAAGGAAAAGTGACCATGATTAAAGAATTCCATTGCTGAGCTGTATTCCTTGCTTCTCTGACACATTGTCCCCAAAGAAGTTAATCAAGAAGCTTGGAGTTCCCACAGCAATGTGGAACACTGAGGAATTAACTATTATTAATATTAAGAGAATACTTTAATAGTTTCCGTAATAAAACCCTTGTAAATAAGACCTTACATATTTAGTATTGTGTTACCCGGGTACGAATGGAAAAAAAATAAGTTGAACATTTCTAGACCAATAGGGCTATGAATTCTATACAAAGCTAACTCACCATACAAATGGGATACTTTTTTCCAAAGTTGACATCACAGCAAAAGTTTCCAAAATCTCAAATTATATATAGTCATATAAAAAGATAACTAATAGTGACTGACTAGGTATCAATAGCAGCAGCCAGCTTCCACAGTTATCTGAACAAAATTATACACAGACTTTCAGCTTACTTCTCCTACTAGAAAGGGAGGCAAATTCTGTTTCCAACGTGGTACCTGGTGCCTTTTATTAGCTTCTCAATCATTGTCTGGAAGAAAACATTAGAAACAGCTCTGCTAATTTGCAACTCAGGCTGTGGGAGGGCTAATGCAGCTGGGCAGCAGAGTCCCACATCCCAAGTAAGGGTGACCTGCCCTGAGAGTGTTCCTTAAAGACCCCAAGCTAGGAAGTGACAAGGCTGTGCCCAGACCTGATTGACGGAGGAGCATAGGAGAGCTGCTCCCACCAACATAGCTACGCCTCTTGAGAGGTGGTTTTATTATGCTGACGGGAGAGCTCTCTCCTGTAGTGCATCTAGCGTAGACTAGACCTTACTCTCACTCTGCTTTCACCTGGATTTGGAATGATGCACTTGGAATGATGGTATCTGAGAACCTGACATCTCTGTGGAGTCCAAAAGAGAAAGCTTAGGCATAAGACCAAAAAGAAATTAGATGATTAGCCAGGGCTGGCAGTGCCAGCCGTGACTGCATATTGGATTTCCAATACTAATGCCAATGTTTAGTGAGACTGAGACTGCCATACTATTTAAAGTGAAATAAACAGAGCTGGTGCTTTCAAATTCGATCGAACTAGGGTGAACAGAGAGTATTTAGCATTTTCCATTATAGCAGATGGCAGTAAATTCCTCTCCATCCTGTCTAGGGTCTCAAATCTTTTATGCGCCAATACATCTGTTAGTCTATAAGGTGCCACCGGACTTTTTGTCACTTTTTACAGATCCAGACTAACACGGCTACCCCTCTGATACTCAAAGAAGCTGGAATCTGGCTGCATTTGCCAAGCTAAGAAGTCCTCTGGCAAATTCTATTCTCAGTTGGCTCCTTATTCATAGATTCTAGGACTGGAAGGGACCTCGAGAGGCTTATAAGTAGGGTCCATTCAACTTTGTAAATAGTCTGTATTTTGATTGGTTAGCCACCTGAGCATTTCTTTTCTGGTTGTTTTAGGCTATAAATGGGCAGGAGGGGATGCAGGTGGGGGAGAGAATGGTATAGCCAATGAAACAAATTATAAAACATTGAGAAGGTCAAAGCAGGGGAGTTTACTGCCATCATCATCTTTCAGCGAATATATGAGGCATAAAAATTCGAAGTCTATACCATATTCTTGTGACAAAGATAATAATGAGAACAAGATGGCACAAAATGAATCTCTTCTAATGACACTGATGATAATGTGAACAAGAACAAGGTGCAAATATAACCCCTTTGGGTAATAATATTAAAATAAGTATTTTACAGTTCTATTCAGAGAAGGGAGCAGAGGCATCACTGAGAGACAGCAGTGTGATCAGGCTCATTATTGATTTAATTCTGGGAAGATAATCACACAGTAAAATGTCTATTGCTAATCACTGTTGCTAGATGTTAAATGGATTTGTAATCTGGGCTGTAATTTGTCCCATTGTGGTGGTAAAACTTCTATTGACAGATGGTTAAGGCTCCTGTATAGAATCCAAGAAAAGCAGAGTATAAAGTTCACCTGTGAATCCACAATACTGAGGAGTTCCCACTTACTATCACTTCAGAGTCACTGATTATGGCATGCAAGCTGCTGAGTTTATAGCTTGTATCCATTAGCTCCTGCTTCAGTACTGTAATAATCTTCAGGGGGCACAGGATCAGAATTCAGAGATCTCTAGGCACTAAAATTTGCTACTCAGCCTGCCCTGGGTTGGCTGGAAAATAAAACAACTGCTTGCCTCTCTAGCAAAGATAACAATCTTTGAATTTATCAGAGAACTAGCTAACAGACAACACATTCAAAGGGAGGATCAGCAATGCACCTCCTTCTGGCCCCAACCTTTTCTCCCACAGCATTATTTGTGTGGCTGATGTTGACTAGGCTCATTTCTTCTCTTCTGACTGACAGCTCAGTTCTGTCCTTCCATTCAGCCTCTACTTCTAGCTCCACCTACACTGGGGCAACTCTGTTCCCTTTTGTCCACTCAGACAGGACCACCCTCCTCTGTGGCACACAGCCTGCCCCCACACCCTGTTGTCCATGTCTGATGAGCAGGAAACCAGTCACTCTCACTTGGCTAGATATCACTTTCATTTGTCCAGAGCTTCAGGGCCACTGGATTTTTCCCAGTTGCCTGGGCCTGTCACTTTCTTGAAGTCTGATATTAATTGTCTCTGTGTATGGCTCCAAGATTATCTAGAATATTTGTTGCTGTATCACATTGCCCACTTTCATCCCTAAGTCTTTTTCGCCGTTCTGTTTTTCAGGTTTGCCCTCCAGTCAGTATATGTGTCAGGTTAGTTCTGCTGGGGTGTACAAGACTGTTTTTTTCCATTTATTTTCTGCCTATATTTCTAGCCATTCATTATAGTTCTCTTTGTATTATAATGTATGTAGGCACATGTTATTCCTAGGCCAATCTCTTTTTTTTTTTTTTTTTGGTCAGTCAAGGTTTACTTGTGTGAGCACAGTACTGGGAGCCAGGCTTTCTTAAGTTATGTCCCAGCTTTGATAATTACACCTCTACCCCGATATAACGCGACCCAATATAACATGAATTCGGATATAATGCAATAAAGCAGCGCTCCAAGGGGGTGGGGCTGTACGCTCCGGTGGATCAAAGCAAGTTTGATATAATGCGGTTTCACCTATAACGAGGTAAAATTTTTTTGGCTCCTGAGGACAGCGTTATATTGAGGTAGAGGTGTATATACAATGATTCAGTTATTGGATCTGCAGCCTACTATTTTCTTTTGATTCATTAGAAAAATTAAAAGCTTTAGATGGAGAGTGGGCAAAAAGGGACAATATACAATAGCTCTGCTTTTATTTTTGTGGCAGCCATCTTCCTGCATTTCTTTTGTCTGTGGCAGCCTCCATGCTGACGTGTCTGCTCATAATGACCTTGTACCTTCTCCTGTTGTGTTCTGTAGACACAGAACACCCTGCCAGAATCCATCTGCAAGGCCACGACTCTGTCCTTCAAATTTCCATCTCAAAATTGCCCGATACCCATGGTTGACTGCCTAATGATCATGACTAAGCAGGTGGTTTCTGACAGATCCATTAACATCTCCTGTTCACTTATTTGTACATTTAAAAAAACAGAAGGCTGTAAATTATGCACACGGTTAATCTATGCAGCCTTGGATTCCTGATGTTCTTATTACTGTCGCCCTTGTCATTCCCTTCTCCCTACCTTCTCTCCTTCTGTTCTTCATCCACTTGGCAGATCTTATCCTTAGTCAGATTGTAAGCTCTATGGGCCAGGGACCATATTTTATATACACCTCTACCTCGATATAACGTGACCCAATATAACACAAATTCGAATATAACGCAGTAAAGCACTGCTCGGAGGTGGGGGGGCAACTCCGGTGGATCAAAGCAAGTTTGATATAACGCTGTTTCACCTATAACGTGGTAAGATTTTTTGGCTCCTGAGGACAGCGTTATATTGAGGTGGAGGTGTATATGTATATATATTTGCACATGGCCAGCACAACAGGACCCTGATCAAGACCTCTGGGTGCTACTATAAAAAACATAATATATAATAGTAACTAGAGGTGGTTGGAAAATGATCATGCTATTGTGCAAAAAATAATCATAATTTTTGTTCCTTAGGTTCTGAAAATGAAGGAGTTTTCATTTATTCAACATAGTCCCTGAAATTTTTTAATGAAAATTTTCAATTTTAAAACTGATCAGGTCTACTGTTTGGGGTGGGGGAAGTTATTTTCCCCTTCATTAATTTCTCTTTGTTCTCCCCCATTTTTTTCTCCTCTTCTTTTTTCTCTTTTTCCACTTTGCCACTACAAAGAGCTGTGGGTGAGGAGGGGAGAAGGAAGGAAAATTGCAATCCCAACATTTTGTTGGTTTCAGGTTTTGTCTAAAGAAATGGAAAATACTGAAAAATGCAAACATCTTTATTTTCAAAAAAGAGTTTTCAATTAAAAACATCTACTCAGGGCCCGATTAACTCCTCTGTGGGCCTGGGGCTATTAGATTTTGTGGGGCCCCTGAAGGTTTGGAGTGGGCTTAAGGCTGGGGCAGGGGGCTGGGGTATGGGAAGGGGTGCAGCTCCAGTTGGGGAGCATGCTCTGGAGTGGGGCTAGGGATGGGACAGGGGTAGGTGCAGGGTCTGGAAGGGAGTTTGGGTACAGGAGGGGGCTCCAAGCTGGAGTACGCGGTTGGAGTGCAGGGAGGTGTGAGGGGTGCAGGCTCTGGTCAGGAAGCACTTACCTCAGGTGGCTCCTGGTTGGCGGTGCAGCAGGGCTGCAGCAGGATCCCTGGCTGCTCAAGTTATGCACAGCTCTGCTCCTCGAAGTAACCGGCATGTCCAGCCCCTGGGCAGCGGGGCCAGTCCGTGTTGTGTGGTACATGCTGCCTGTGCCCGCCAATGGGAGCTGCGGAGCCGGTGCTGGGGGGGGGGGGGGGGCAGTGTGCAGAGATTCCCTGAATGCCTCTCACCTAGGGGCTGTAGGGGCACATCAGCAAGCCAGCACTCCAGCCCCAGGTGGGGTGCCAAGGCTGAGGGACTGGTGTCCAGCCCATGGCGCAGAGACTTGCTGTGGGCTGGATGAAAAGAAGCGGTGGGCCACATCTGGCCTGCAGGGCCCCCCTTAGCCCAAGGCCCTGGGCTGCAGCCCTTAAAGCCCCTGCATTAATCCAGCCTGTGCTGCACTTGGCCTCCCTTACACACACACACACACACACACAACTGATTAATGCCTCCTTTCTGTGCACAGCATCAATGCCTATACAGAGCCAGGATTTTACATAATCACTGTTAGCACATACACTTCATGACATTGTCCTGCCTCGGAAATTCTCACAACTACACAAAGGCCCATGGGAATGTACACATCCTTTCCTCGTTTCATTGCACCCTCCTCCAACAAACAAACCCAATCTTTTCTTTTTCAGTTCCTTAGAAGTAACAAAGAGGCCCTTATCTTCAATTCCAACTTGGCAAGTTCCAGAGTGAGACAAAAATCCTTATCTAAAAGCATACTTGTGTTTTGGATGTAATACTTTTATTGTTATGAATTTGTTATATTGTGTGTAGTGCCTGGAGAACCCAGTCAGGGGTTGGGGCTCCATTGTGCTAGGCACTGTACACACACATAACAAAGAGCTTGTTTCCTTTTAAACCTTTCTGATGTTGACTGGATGCTCATGAAAGGGGACAAGAGAGCAATGGAGAATGAAGTCTTCTATTCATCTATAGACAAGGTACTGTACAAGCATCAGCAGTGTAAGATTTCCCCTTCTTGCTCCACCACTAAGTCTCAGTCCTCAAAGTAGGGGTCTATTCTAGGTTTCTGGATCCCTGTGTGAAGTCAGATGTGCAGATCTCAAGGTAGACTTCCATAATGCATGCACCTAGGGGGATGACTGGATAGTTAAGTTAGAGGCATTGATATTAGGGCTGTTGATAAATCACAGTTAACTTACGCGATTAACTCAAAAAAAGTTAATTGCAGTTAAAAAATGAATCATGATTAATTGCAGTTTCAGCTCCACTGTTAAACAACAGAATACCAATTGAAATTTATTAAATATTTTTGGATTTTTTTTAATATTTTAAAATATATTTATTTCAGTTACAACACAGAATATGAAGTGTGCACTGCTCACTTTATATTATTTTTTATCATCACTTTTACCATGCAAATATTTGTAATAAAAAGAAATAGTATTTTTAAATTCACCTTATACAAGTACCATAGTGCAATCTCTTTATCGTGAAAGCGCAACTTACAAAGGTAGTTTTTTTTTGTTACATAACTGCACTCAAACACAAAACAATGCAAAACTTTAGAGCCTACAAGTCCACTCAGTCCTACTTCTCGTTCAGCTAATCATTAAGACAAACAAGTTTGTTTACATTTAAGGGAGATAATGCTGCCTGCTTCTTATTTACGTCACCAGAAAGTGAGAACAGGAGTTCGTATCGGTCTTTTGTAGCTGGCATTGCAAGGTATTTATTTGCCAGATATGCTAAATATTCATATGCCCCTTCATGCTTTGGCTACCATTCCAAAGGACATGTTTCCATGCTGATGATGCTCGTTAAAAAAAATAATGCGTTAATTAAATTTTTGACTGAACTCCTTGGGGGGAAATTGTATGTCTCCAGCTCTATTTTACCTGCATTCTGCCATATATTTCTTGTTATAGTAGTCTCAGATGATGACCAAGCACGCTGTTCATTTTAAGAACACTTTTGCTGCAGATTTGACAAAACGCAAAGAAGGTACCAATGTAAGATTTCTAAAGATAGCTACAGCAAGACCCAAGATTTAAGACTCTGAAGTGTCGTCCAAAATCTGAGAGGGATGAGATGTGGAGGATGCTTTCAGAAATCTTAAAAGAGAGCAACGTTCTGATGTGGAAACTATAGAATCCAAACCACCAAAAAAGAAAATCAATCTTTTGCTGGTGGCATTTGACTCAGATGATGAAAATGAACATGGATCAGTCCTCACTGCTTTGGATCATTATTGAGCAGAACTTGTCATCAGTATGGACACATGTCCTCTGGAATGGGGGGTTGAAGCATGAAAGGACATATGAATCTTTAGCGCATCTGGCATGTAAATATCTTGCAATACCGGCTAAACAATGCCATGTGAACACCTGTTCTCACTTTCAGGTGACATTGTGAACAAGAAGCAGAAAGCATTCTCTTTTAAATGTAAACAAACTTGTTTGTCTGAGCAATTGGCTGAACAAGAAATAGGATTGAGTGCACTTGTAGGCTCTAAAGTTTTATATTGTTTTATTTTTGAAAGCAGTTATTTTTTGTACATAATTCTACATTTGTAAGTTCAACATTCATGATAAAGAGATTGCACTACAGTGCTTGTATGAGGTGAATTGAAAAATGTTATTTCTTTTGTTTTTACGTGCAAATATTTGTAATAAAAATAAATATAAAGTGAGCACTGTACACTTTGTATTCTGTGTTATAATTGAAATCAATATATTGGAAAATATAGAAAACATCAAAAATATTTAAATAAAGGGTATTCTATTATTAACAGTGTGATTAATCACGTGATTAATCACAATTTTTTTTAATCGTGATTATTTTTTTAATCGCTCGACAGCCCTAATTGATACCAAGCTTTTGTTTTCTCATGAAAAATGAAAGGCATTTAATCTCCCATGTAATGTATGCCAGTGCCAGAGGCAGAGACACTACTATTTCTAGAATACAAATGTAAGTAGTGGAGTGTACATATATATGTGTGTGTGTGTGTGTTTTTGTATGTTGAGTGAAATCCAGTCCCCAGCATAGTCAATGGAAAAATTCCCATTGACACCAATTTACCATTGATTTCAATGGAGTCAGGATTTCATCTCCTGTGCATCTATTCACATGCGTGTATCTCTCTCAGAATACTTTAAAATGTAATTTTACATACTCTAAACTCTCTCCCCTCTTTTCAGGACCCTGTGCATTCTGAGCCTTCCCTTCCCTGACATTTCCCTTCAGAGTGCACTTCGTAGTTACTAACTAATCACTTTGTAGACATTTGTTAAGTGTCATTCTGCTTTCCTCCTGCTCTCTGTTAGAGTACCTGGGAACATCGTCTCCATGACAAAAGACAGGCTTGGGTTCTCTTCTTGGCTTCCGCCCCTCACTCTTTCTTGCTGCTGCTTTCAACTCTCACAATCCTTCCCTCCCTCCCCCCCCACAATGTTGGAAGGAGCCTGTGGCTGCCCTGTTCCCCACTCCATGTTATTGGGAGACTTTGGGAATACAGACAGGCTAACAAAATAGACTTCTGGCCAAACTCTCTGCCATTTGAAATCGATGGAACTGAAGCAATTTACATTGGAAGAAAATATGGCCCTGTTGGCCTTTGGGCCTCAAAAAGCCAGAACCCAATTGGCTGAAACGATGGGGGACAATGACACCTCCTCCCACCTGCTACCAAAAAAGATCAGAGAAGTAGTTTTGTAAAGTCTCTTGTGACCAGTTCTCCATGGCGTGGGGGCAGGGTCACAATTCTTCCTTTAGCGATCCCTACTCAGAACGATCAAGTGGTGAGTGCTCCTGCCTGCGATAGAATTTGCATAGCTTCCCTTCTGCATCAGACTCCTAACATTGGTGCAATATTGTGATGTGGTAAACAACAAAGGATTCTGCAGAGAAATTAATAACCCAATCATACCAGTCAATTCTCTCCAGTTGTCTTTATCACTTTCTCTTCATTTTCAAGTCCCTGAGATTTCTCTTGTTTACATTCTTCTTTTCTTAATCTTCTAGCCAATTTAGCTCCCAGTTATACTAAGTAGCTTTTAAGTGAAAAATGAAAACTTTGATCTAGCCCCAATTTACTGCTTTCAAAGAACTGCAACATGATTTATTTATATTTACTGTATGCATGATATTTGGTTCTCAAGACCTCCTTTGGGAAATGAAAGGGTTAAATAAATCAGACAGCCCAGTGAATCTATTGTAGCCCAGTGTGTTGCTGGGAATTTGGACCGGGGCCATGACATGTCTTTGAAGCTGTCAGTGCTTTTATATTTTGTTTTTTCTAATAACCTAGTTAACACAAAGCACATTTCCTTCAGAGCCTCTAGTCAACTCTGCATTTCACTTGGCTTCTGTTTGATTCCCAGACTGTTTCTAATTGATTTCCATTAATAAGGTGCAAGTGTGTTTTTTCAGATGTAAAAAGAAACAAGTGATATGAAACATGTAAAGTTTCTTTGGATTCCAGTCCAAATGTTTAATTCCATTTAGCATATTCTCTGTAGGGATTCCTGGGGGATTGCACCATCATTTGGTCTGAAGTTTTTCTTCTGAGTTTGCATTTCTTCAGTTTAAACTCTGGCAGCGAAATGAACTTTGTTGCCTTTCACACAGCAGTCAGTTTACTTTGAAAACACTCAACTGTTACACTGTGAACTGAAATTATACCATATTTTGCATTCTAACTATGTTCTCTCCTTTCTGTAAATCTTTTTCTGAGCTTAGGCCATGCTGTTTTCCTGATATTTGCAGTTGCTGAATCTTAATTTTATTTCTGATAGTTCAAATTTTCTTGTAATTGCCCAGAGGGGAGAAATCATAAAGGTACAGGATTAAAAATGCAGAGCCTCTACAGGATCCATCCAAACTATGAAAGATGATGCTGTAAAGAGATCAGTTTAAGTATTGTACCATATCACTGGCTAATTACAGATTTTTAAGCTCCTATAACTACTATGCTTTAAAAATGATCTGAGGCATAAATGCTCATGGCTTGATTCTTCAATGCCTTGCACCTTGAGTTGTCATTTCAAGCGTTCTGACTTGGCAGCACATTTCATCCACTCTGCTCAAGTGTAAATGATGACATACGGTACATGGCACAGTTGAATCAGGATCAGCTTGGGGAAATAAATTTTGATAAAATTGTTGTTTGTTTGCTTTTAGTTTCATGAAATCCTAATGCTACATTTGCTAGGGGTGGCTTCAGCAGTGTAAGGTTGTATGAGTCCTTTGATAACCATGACAGGATTATCCCTATTTTAATCTGCCGTACTATGTTCCACAAGCCTAGTTTACAGAAAAGTTGAAAAGTCTCAATTTATTCCCAGCAGTGCAACAGTGTGTATTTGTATTTTAATGTTGCATCAATTCCCCGTAGCCTCATGGTGCACTAATGAAATATCATATGAAGATGTAAACATCATGGATTATAGATTTGTTTTTGGAGGGGTTGGGCAAATCCAGAGGCTGACCCTGAATACTGCACAGTGTCTTCAAATCTCACCAAGCCCTTCTAGGGGGCCAGATCAATTAGGGCTTGATCATATATGCATAACGATTGCCTTTAACACCCACTGATGCTAACAGGCATTGAAAGCGCTGAGCAACACACAGAAGTCCTCAGCACCTGCCAGCATCAGGCACTAAATGCAGATAGCCTAAGAGAGAGGCAATGCCACAAATCCTATTGAGGACTAATCTAAGCTTATCTCCAATATATTTTTTAGTTAATAGGAAGTGGGCTGTTGATAAGAGGTGGCATCTCTATCTATTGAAGGGGTTCAGCTGGAGTGAACGAGCCAGGCTAGGAATCTAACACTGTGAGCTGTGTCCTTTCCATGGCAAGTCATGAGCTGGATGAGATACAGAGGATTTTTCTTCCCTTCCTCCTCCCCCCAGTATGTTCCACCTGTCTTTTTGATTATCCTGCAATGACCTTGTACCAACAATAGACACTCTCAGGATCATGGGGCTTGGTTATTGTAACTCCCACTCAATGGGGCTTCAAGCCATTCTTCTCTGTTCATGCAGCAGAATGTTTGCTCACTGGGGCAGACTGGTTATCATAGAATCATAGAATACCAGGGTTGGAAGGGACCTCCAGGAGCTCACCTAGTCCAACCCCCTGCTCAAAGCAGGACCAATCCCCAACTAAATCATCCCAGCCAGGGCTTTCTCAAGCCTGATCTTAAAAACCTCTAAGGAAAGAGATTCCACCACCTCCCTAGGTAACCCATTCCAGTGTTTCACCACCCTCCTAGTGAAAAAGTTTTCCTAATATCCAACCTAAACCACCCCCACTGCAACTTGAGACCATTACTCCTTGTTCTGTCATCAGGTACCACTGAGAACAGTCATATGAGTTAGGACAGTTTGTTTTTAAAGTCCCCAGAACAGAAGGGCCTGGCTATATTACAGATCCCATACCTGAGCTCCCTCCTGGTGGGTATCTGTTCTCTGAAACCACCTCCATTTTAGAGAGCTGCCATTACCCCTGAGGACAGCAGGTGATCACACCATTACCGCAGTAGCTCCTGTGGAGTAGAACACGCTGTCTGTCAACATCCATTATATCCACCCATCCTTGCTTCTCAGCAACACCCAAAACCTTTCCTTCTGCTAATTTATTCGTGACCATTGTCAGATCTCATGCAAACAACCTTCCCTTTATCGTGTCCTAGGCCATGACTTGGCAGGGTATTTAAGCACATGTCTAACTCTATTAACTTCAATAGGAATACTCACATGCTTAACCCTAGTCGCAAACCTAAACACAGGGCCATGCTCTGTCTTTCATGGGGAGGGGAGACAGTTTACAGGGTAGTTTTTAAAATTCCATTAGTATTTTTGTGTTTTATAATGGTTTTATTGCTTTTGTTATGGATCACACTGCACTCTGACCGGCCAGTGAGGATGTGGGTGTTTTATTAAAAAATTAATCAGACTATAGGAACAGGAGACAAACAAAATGTATAGAATTTATGGACAGAGAGAGCCAGTGATCTGTCTTCTCCATGCCCCCACCTTATAACGCTGACTACGCTGCCAACAAATAGTGTCCGAATATATTTTCCTATCCTCGTATACAGTATCTTTTGCTCAGCAACTGTTGCATGCTCATATAACACTAGTGTCCAGGAACACTTTTTACCATCTGTGCCTAGCTAGGCGATTACAACTATTTCTCTCAGATTTGGATTTTGCATCTGTTGTCCAGGCTCTTGTCATATCATGACTGGGTGGCTGCAATAGGTTCTACATGTGTTCACGCTTTAGGTCAACCTAAGCTGATGCCGAATGTGGCAGCACACTTATTAGGTGATGCTTCTTGGTGGCTACACATGACACCTGTACCTTATGATTTGCATCAACTGTTTACTGGTTTCTGGACTGAATTTAAGGCATTGGGTTTTGGTGCTGAATAGCTCTGAAGAGCTTGGGGCCTGAGGGACTACCTTTTTCCTCATGCCACATTGCAAGCAGAGGAGGCACTTAAGCTGGATCTTTCTTGATTTCAGAGAGAGGGGCCTAGTGGTAGGGAATTCTCTGTGAGGGGCCATCAGCTCTTGAACAGATTTCCCCTACAGTGCAGAAGAGCCTGGGGTTTTTGACCTTCAAGGCATGCTGTGGGTTGCCCTTGATGGTGAGTTGATCTGGTTGTGTTGTGCTTGTAGTGGAGCAGCTGCCCCACTCCTGCAGAACAGGGGTTAAAAGCAGCCAAGCTAGGCTGATTGAGGAAGTAGACACAGGTGTGGCCAGCTCAATCAGGGCCCAGCTGGCCCTGATAAGAGGGCTGTGGGGCCAGGAGCTGGAAGTGTCTCTCTCTAGCTTTGCAGAGAGATGGACCTAGCTGCCTGAAGGAGAAAAGGGCACCTTGGAGAGAGCAGGGCTGGGGAAAAGGGCAAAGGGAGCTGGGGAGCTCCAGCCTGGTAAACCCCAAGGCTGCAGGCCTTGGTGAAGGCCTACAAAGATACTGGGGCTACAGAGGTGCAGCCCAGGAATAGGCAGAGGCAGCTCGTCTGACCCTCATGCCAATGATGAGTGGCCATTACAGACTGCAATTTGCCCAGTGAAAAGGGGCTAGATGATGACTGGCAGTAGCCACAGAGGCAAGGTGGGGCTAGAGGGTTGGGGGTTCCCTGAGGTGAGACCCTGAGCATGGGGTACAGTTGAGGCAGTACCCCGAGGTAAAGGGCACCGGGGTCCAGGAGGGACATGGGGTACATGAGGTACATGAGGTAGGTGAGCCACTGGCCTGCAGAGAGATCTCCAAGTCTGAAAAGAGCTAATTCCCAGGATGACCAGCAGGAGGCACCACACCAGTGAGTCTCAACCTTGCTACAGTGCTGGCAGTTTCATTTTATTTTTGTGTTTATCATGTTTTGAAAAATACCCCCTCCTCCCTATTTTATCAAAGAGGTTATGACCTTTTGAGTTTAATGTTCTAAGCACTGGACCAGGAGCCTCAAACCTCTCCGTTTTAACCAACGCACTCATCAAAGGTCTCTTCTGCAGCCACGAGCCGGTCAAAGCTCTGTGCTTCAGCTTCCCTTTCTGTGGAATCAAGATTAAAATACCTACCTCCCAGGGACGTCTTTAGAATTAATTAGTTAATGTGTGCAAGAGGTTTTGGAAGATGAGTGAAATATAAGTGCTAAGCATTATTATTACTCTTATAGTAAAATCCTTTTAACTGATTAGGAATGAAATCTATACAAATTAGAATTCCATACAAATTACTATAAACAACCTATAAAATTTAATTGATAATGTTATCCCTGCTATAGAAGCTAGGAGTTGGTTTAACAATTATATAGAAAGGATATTAAATTGCAGGATTTTTCCGTAAGAACATGTGACCAATAATTCCATATTTTAACAGCTCCCTGGAAGATGGAGAGGGAAGCTTTCCAAACAAACACCTAGTTTAAATCTTTGTTGAGTTAAATTTAAATCATGGCCACACATTTATGCTCCTTCCTTGTTGGCAGAGCAGCACAGAGCTAAAAACTACCTGCAAAATTCTGCATTTTTAATAAAGGACATTTTGTGAAAACAGCAGTGTAATAACTAGGCGATTTAAATATTCAGGAGAGGTAAGCAATAAACTGGAAGGTTGCTAAAATATCAGATTTGTATCTTTCACTTTGAGAATGTACAAGAGGATGTACAGAGTACCCAAATGGACGTGAAATACCAGATCACAGGATATTAACAAGATGGAGTCACAGAGTCAGCGTCAACATTTTTAGACAGACCTGTCAAACTTTGTTACCCATTTCCCCAGACATAACTGACTCCGGTTCACCATGAATTACATCACAATGTGCAAGGCTGAGGTCATGATTTTGGGGAGGATATGCAAAATTATGCCATATACACCCAAACTTAAAAAGTTGAGGGAGGGAGTAGACAGGAGGGAAGGTGTTCTGTTGGTCTCCCTGATTTCCAGCTACAGAAGCCAGACCCAGAAGTTTTTTTTAACCTGACAATTGGTGCATGTTGGGTTACATCAGTTTATATTTACCTAACCCCAACCCTTCATAAAAGGGCAGAAATAGATCTTAAAATGAAATCTAAGACTCTCCTTTATGTTTCTGGTTCCCCTAAATGATGGAAGGTCCATGGTCATAATCTTTGCTGTGGGTCCTTTAGGCCAGCTGTGAGGATTCCAGTATTTTAGCAGGCCTGCATGGAATTCCTGTACCATTGAGGGGCCTGCAAGTCCTCAGGTTAAGCTGTGAGATGATTTTATCCACATTTACTTTCTCACAGGATATTCCCGTACATATGTAAAAGTGTGTGGGTAGGAGAGTATCTCATTATGTGCCTTCACCCACATATAGTGTACTCACTGATCAAGTACACGTGACATCATTCCAGGAATTTATCTAGTGTGACAGACCCAGGCCAGTGGGGTACAGGAGTCTGGTAAAGGGCAAATATACTGGTCACTGGATGAGTAGTTTTCTGTTCCCTGAGTGACCAGAGCAGGGGCTGCACTAGAGTAATCAGGAACCTGCTAGAACCAATGTAGGCGGATAGGCTGATTAATTCACTGGCAGCCATCAAGGCAGGTAATTAGGCACCTGGTTAAAACGGAGTCACGTCCAGTAGGGAGGGGAGCCAGAGGACGACGTGTGTGGAGGAGCTGGGAGCAAGAGGCAAAGAGCTGAGAGTTGTCGGGTGTGGTGGGACTAAGGTTCAAGATTATAGACGCCAGGGGCAAAATCCTGTGGTGAGGAGAAAGAAGGTGTTTGGAGGAGGCCATGGGGAAGTAGCCCAGGGAGTTGTAGCTGTCATGCAGTTGTTACAGGAGGCACTATAGACAGCTGCAATCCACAGGCCCCTGGGATGGAACCCGGAGCAGAGGGCGGCCCCAGGTTCCCCCCCAAAACCTCCCAACTCCTGATCAGACACAGGAGAAGTTGACCCAGACTGTGGGGAAGATCACTGAGGTGAGCAAATCTGCCAATAAGCGCAGGACCCACCAAAGTAGAGGAGGAACTTTGTCACCCTGGATGTTGAAAATTCCACGTACAGTATAATGCCAGAAAATCTGTGCTTTGGGATTTGCATCACTTATCTCAGAAATACTACCTAAAGGAAATGTTATCTTTATGGAATGACAACTAGAAAATGGCATTGCCCTAACAGTTAAGTAAACATTTTAACAAACAAACCAACATACACATACTCACCGATTATGGCCCTAATACTTCTAGATGCTGATCACCTTCAACTTCCATTGAAGTCAACAGAAGTTGAGGACAATAGTATATTCTGCTAATCAGTGTACCTTATGTTACATGTTCCCCCTTTGTTCCTGATTCACAAAGTTTGTAGGTCTGTTCTAGCCTCCCACTACAGAGCCTTTTTCTTTAGCTCAAAATGTAGAGACTCATGCTTTCACCAGTAAAGGTCCTCAGTTCAATCCCTGATGTAGGCTAAGGTGATGACCATCACATTTGCACCTCTTGGGATAAAATCCTATAGAAAGCATCCCCATTTTTTGAGCCACTGGCATCTTTATGAGAAGGGTACGTTCACCATCTCTAGTTACTTTCTATTATAATCAAACTCTTTCCATTTTGCTTTAGGGAATAAGCTGATCCCTAAATGAAGTCAGAAAAAATGTCTTTGCATGCTATAGTACACAAGAGTAGTCTACAAATTTAGGTGCTTTGGGAGCTCTGTGTCATCCCTGAAGCATCTAACACTGGCAAGAGCTGGAACTATGAATGGAATACCAGACTAGTCTTTGACCATTAGTCTGTTCTGGAATGGCCGTACCAATGTTTTGCAATATATATATCCAAGACAGCCCAGCTTAGGGAGGTGTTCAGAGAGGTACGTTCTTCTTACTACCTAATTATCAAATAGCACTGATGCTGAGACATAAAGAGGTCTCCAAACTTGGGGGCCGTGATTCAACTAAAATTCTGAAGAGCTAAAAATATAGTCTCAATTCCTAAGCAATGTATCTGTGCAATTTGTTTATATAGGAAGTATGAAATATAGCAGGTCTGTTAAATAGATAGAAATTACTCATCTCTGAAAGCTAATAAGCAAACTGAGATATTAGCTAGTATTTTCATACAATGGGAGCTCTGTCTGGCAAACCATGTGATCATCTTTAAACCTTCAGTACAAAATTGTACCAATAACTCATCTATTTAGTTCATTCACATTCTTAACCATGAATTAAAAAAATATGAGAATCTTTAATTGTCTGTATCATTCTTCTTAATGAGTATGTTCTGGAGCACCATAATGATGATATAGGTTTATGAAATACACATCCATCTTCCCTCAATAAGAGAGAAGGAGAAGATAACAGTAATATTGGTTAATTATTGCAAGCCGTTTCATGGTGGAAAAATTGACTCACAGAGAATTTTGACCTCTTTGTGAATGCACTGTGCAATACCCACAAGAGATATATACCTCGAGGATGTAGAACTGAGCACATACCAGGGTTCAGTCCCGTGCTACCAGCCGAATATAAAAAATACCAACAAATGTTCCAGAGATCATTTTTTGGAAGACACTATCGCAGCAGGGACAGGCCCAGCTAACAAGCTTCAAGAAGAAGGGTGACAGAAACGGAAAGAATTGATTGAAGAAATAGATGTGATCCACACTAGTAAGAAAGCATGGCTGACCATTCCCAAGTTGAATAATGACCCAAAGAAAGTAGAGCAACACCACCACCACCTCACAGCTAGTCAAGTGGCACACCAATTTCTGCTCTATGGGAAAGCTCTGAACAAGCAGCTTAAAATATGAATTAGACAATAAACTGATCTGGAAGAAAATCACTTCAGTCTGCCATAGACACTAGATGAACTAAGTGCCAGAATAAATCACTTGAAGAATGGCAAAGCAGCTGGACTCACTGATATAAGCACGGAGCAGATTAAGCATTTTGGTCCTGCAACCAAGTTAACCAAATGATGCCTTTTTAACAATTACTTATCAATCCTTGGAATATTTAAATTATGGTGATAAGCTCATGTAACAGCTCTATTGAAGCCTGGAAAGGATGCCTCTGACTCAAAGATCTTCAGCTCAGTATCACTTGTATGCCACCTTTATAAATGCCTCATTCTCAATTGCCTCTCACCTCATATGGAACAGCATCTAAACAAGCTGGATTTAGACCAGACAAGTCCTATACTGGCCAAATATTAAATATCACCCAGCATATAGAAGACAGATTCAAGAGAGGGATGATAACAGGTGCTGCGTTCATAGATCTATCAGTGGCACACAATACAGTCAACCCCCAAAACGTGCTTGCCAAAGTCTATGATATGACACATGGCTACCACCTAGTGCAGTTCATCCGACCTCTTCTTGAGAACAGATGTCTTTACGTAGAACTGTGCAAGAAACAGAGCCACTAGAGACAACAAAGAAATGGCCTCCTATAGGGCAGTGTGTTACACTAACCCTCTTCAGCACATACACCAATGACCAATCCATACAGAGCAATATGAAGAACTTTATTTACACTGATGATCTATGCATCACGTCACAGGAGAAGGACTTTGCCACTGTCAAGAATAGACAGACGTGCACTGAGCAACCTCTCAATTTATTACAATAAGAACCAGCCTCATGCCAACCTGACCAAGACACAGGTTATGGCCTTTCTCCTACACCATCGAGAAGCCAAGAAGAAACTAAACACCACCTGGGATGGAATCCCACTGTAATCATCTGAACTTTTTCTACTTGGGGGTGACACGGGACCAGACACTTTCTTTCAAAGCACATGTAGAGAAGATGAAAGGGAAAGTTAAAACCCGTAGCAACATCCTCCAAAAGTTGGTCACCTCCAAGTGGGGAGCCAATCCAGTTACTTTGCGGATGACTGCTATCACCTTGTGCTACTCCATAGCAGAATATGCATGTCCAGTATGAGAACAATCCATCCATGATAAGTTATGGATAACTTTTTGCATTTACTGCTGTGATCCAACTGTGTAGTAAGCTATCACCCTCTCAAGTCACTTATGTATACTGCTCTCAACCCATAAGCATCCAGTATGAAAGGGGTTTTGAAACACAGATAAGCCAAAACAGGAGCAGTCTGAAAATGATATATCTGAAATAAGGTGAACATATGAAAATGGTACATCACAGTGTGATGAACACTGAAATTGTTTCCCTTTCTCACCCAGTCTATGCCATGGTTTTGCAGTGTTGGCAAACCCACAGATGAATCTTCTGTAATAGGAACAAAGCCCTATAAAACACTGCACAGCTGTGAGGGCCCAGGGCATTGACTAGCTCGTAAAGCCTCCATTTTCTTTTTGACAATGGTATTTCCCTCCTCACTAAATGTGTGCCACAGGTAAATTACCCCTTTCTGGAACAACTTACATGTCTGGGGGTTCAGATTCAAACTGGCCACTTTCAGCTTATCACAGACCATTTGCTCAAATGTTTTAACAGGTAGCACAGGGTTTCTCAAATTGGGGTTGCCGCTTGTGTAGGGAAAGCCCCTGGTGGGCTGGACCGGTGTGTTTACCTGCTCCGTCCACAGGTCTGGCCAATCGTGGCTCCCACTGGCTGTGGATCGCTGCTCCGGGCCAATGAGAGCTGCAGGAAGCGGTGCGGGCTGAGGGACTTACTGGCCGCCGCTTCCAGCAACTCCCATTGGCCTAGAGCAGCGATCCATGGCCAGTGGGAGCCGCGATTGGCTGGACCTGCAGACGGGGCAGGTAAACACAGCATCGGCCCACCAGAGGCTTTCCCTACACAAGTGGTGACCCCTGTTTGAGAAACCCTGAGGTAGCAGGATATTATCTAGGTATAACAGACAGGCTGAGAGGGGCATACCATGAAATTTCTTCTCCATTAGCCCCTCAAATGTGGCTGGTGCATTATACAAGCCAAAAGTAATCACTTCAAATTGCTACAAGTCTTGCCCATCTGTGAAAGCAGTTTTTTGCCCCCGTCTTCTGGTATCCACTTCAACTTGCCATTTTTAAAAACCAGTGTGGAAAACCAGACTGAACCTGCTATAGCATGCAGGGTATCATCTATTTGTGGTAATTGATAAGAATTCTTTAAAGTGACTTTGTTTAATTGTCTATAGTACATAACGAATTTGGTGCTGCCATCCTTTTTCTTAACGAGAACTATGGGTGAGGTCCAAGGACAGACTGAAGGCTCTGTTATGCCTTCCTGATACATTTCCTTGATGGTCTGTAGTGCTGTCATAAGTAGATAGGTAAGGGTTAATTTTCTTTTACCTGTAAAGGGTGAACAAAGGGGGAACCAAACACCTGACCAGAGGACCAATCAGAGACCTGGATTTTTTTTAAAGTCTGGGAGGGAACTGGAAACTCGGGGTCTTTTTGTTTTCCTCGGCTGTGAGTAAACAAGCTTTTCTTCTAACTCCATCTTCTTTCAAATATTCTACTAAACATCTGTGAGTACAAAAGGAAACAAAGTAATCGGCTGTGATGTGCTTTGATTTGTATTTACATGGGTGTTGATTTGCTGGACTGGTTTAATTGGGCTATCTTTTAAATCAGACTGTTTATTCATATTTTCTTATAAGCAAGAGCCTGTATTGATCTCTTAATGCAGTATTATTGTTCTGTATTTTCTTTCTTTTTATATAAAGTTTTCTTTTTAAAACTTGTGGAAGTTTCTTTTCCTAGTGAGGCAAAGGGGAGAGGAATTTCTGTGCCCGGAGTCCTGTTACATCTGTGACAGGCTAGGGAGGGCGGGAAAAAGTTACGGGGAAAGAGAGAGAGAGAATCAGCTCTGTTCCCTGGTGCTTAAGGCTTGTCTCTTTGGAGAGACGGAGACCAGTTTCTTGGTATTGTCATGTAAAGAGATTGCATCAATCCCCTCAGAGCGGAACAACGGAGAGAGAGGGAGGAGGGAGGGGAGATCATTCCTTTGCCGGTAGACTCATACTTCTGAGTCTTGGGGGTCCTCCCAGGGAAAGTTGGGGAGGCCAGAGAGGGGGGCCCCCCCCAAGGAATTTGGGGGAACCCAGGCTGATAGTAGCCTCAATACTATCTGGTGGCAGCGAAATAAGATCCAAGCTGGGTATAAGCTTGGGGAGGTTCACAGTAAGCACCCAGATTTTGTACGCTAAAGTCCAGATTTGGGAAAAAGTTTACCACAAGTGCCTCTTCACTCAGTTTCATCCAGTATCAGTCTTGTGGTGGACCCGCACAGTACAACATTTATCTTTGTTGGTTTGGAAAAACAGCTCCTGATTACGAATCCCTTAGACTGTTCTGTTGTTCCCCATTTAAACCTACAGTATGACACTGGAACAAGCACAATAGAAACTCTGGGAGTTCACCTTCTCCCCTGTTCCTTTGTAGTTTTCTTCTATACCAGTATTTACCAGATCCACCAGGTGACATTTTACAAGCACCATTCCCTTTTTTATTATTTGCTCCTTACCCAAAACTTTCAACAAATGAACAAGGATCACTTCCGGTTTCAGATCCACAAGAGCTTTAGCTGCTAAGATTCCCCCAAGACCCTGGGTCTCAAAACAGGTTTCAACCACTCCCCATCTTTCCCTAGCTGGAAAGCTACTACAGCTTGAAGTAATTATAATGATTTCTGACCCTAGGGGCAGGATAATTTATTCACTGCAAACCAATTGCCTACAAGCCATTTGTCTCTCCTGGGCCATATCTTTAATGGGAATTTCCACAGACTGAATTTGTAAGACACCTTTTCTGGCATTGATTACACAGTTATTAGCCATAATGAAATCCAAGCCAATTATTAGCTCATCCATTTCAGCCACCTAGACTTCTTGCTCAAATCCCAGAGGTCCAGTCTTCAAACCCAATTTTCCCAGTTTACTGACAGGTGCCCTTGCCCCTGTCGCTGTCTCCATTTGAGACCAATTAGGCAGTTCAGTTTTGAATCCCCTATTCCCTCTCCTTTTTAATGTGTCTGATCTAACAACTTATGCTTCAGCGTGTGTCAGCTATCCCTATACACATCACAAATCCTACTACACACTTGATAGCCAAACTCCCTTTTTTGTTTAACTGCCCAGATCTAAATAAAAACTGTGGAACTGATCCTTGTACCTAAGTTTTGCCCTTCAGCTTGCTGTCATCTGATTTCCCAAGATGGGAGAGGCTTTCACTACATGTCTGTGACAATCTTTCTTGGCCTGCCTTAAATTTATAACAATCCTCCTTTTTGTGGCCAATTTTGTCACACTTGGCAGTGTTTAGCAGAACTGTTTCCTTTAATTGTTGCCTTATTCCAATTTCCCTTGTTTTACAAGCCAAATTTCTCATTTGTTCTAATTGTTCAATATGGTCACGAACCAGAATAGAATCCCCTCCATCATCCATATTAGACACAGAGCCCGTACTTATAGGCTTACATATTTCCTCACTAGCAGCTACTTCCTCTACAGGTGCACCACTCCAAAAAAAAAAGAAAAAAAATCAAGTTCAAAGATTCAAATTCTGTAGCAAATCCCACAGCCTCTCAGGGTGTCTTTGGCCTTCTTTTACTGATCCTGATCTGTAAGTCCAAGTCCAGCTGGACTATAAGTTGGTCCATTGCCTATCTACCATCTATCCTAGAAGGCCTTGGTGGAATCCAGATATGCCAGAAACACAAGCTTGTTCAGGTCCTCTGCCAGTTGAAGTGGGGTTTCTTCTTTCTCCTTTCTTCTAGCCCTTAGCGATGCCCTGCTAGCTTAGATTGATGGCTAACTCCAAACCACATGTCAAGGGCTAACACCAAGTCTGTATAACTCCATCTCTTTGCTGGTGGTAAATTCTGAAGCACCATCAGAGCTTGGCCACACAAGTTGGCTGCTAGTAAACTCTCTTTCTGTCCCTTCTCCCAGGTGTTCATTTGAATTACAATATTGAATTGAACCAAATAAGCCTCACAGGAATTTTTTCCCTCATGATAGTGGGATTTTGCACTATGTCATCTGGAGCCATCTGATCTCTCCCCTCAAGGCCTCTGTAGGTTACGTATGGGGTAAAAATGGCTGTAAATGTGTCTAGTCTTACCCAAGTTCTCTGACTGGCCCCAGCTATCATCCAGGTGGCTGTCTATCATTGTGATCAGGGAGCCTTTGATTTCCTGCTGTAGCTTATGTTTTAGGTTCATAAGTCCTTGCTACAGCTCCTCTTGGTTGGCAAGTTCCAGATTGACCAAAGTTTGTGTGGTCTCCGCTCTTTCATGCAAAAGCCTCTGATCTATGGCAATCAGATTGCTGGTCAATTCATCAATCCATGTTCCCATTCCAGCCTTGGTGTGTTGCAGCTTGCTTTCCCAGTCTGTCTGGTTACTTTGTAATTGCTACTCCAACGGGGATCCCATCTCAGCCTGCAAGTCATCTCTGAACCCTTTCTGAGAAACGTTCAGCTTTTGATCTAGATCTTATTTCAGGTTTTGTCTTACTTAATTCCTTTTGTTACATCTCCAGCTCCTGCTTTAGGTCTTGTTTTAAATCCTGCTGGCCATTTTTTATTTCTGCAAGCACTGCTGATATTTGTTCCTTCTTGGGTCAACAGGAATACCAGCTCACAATCTTCTCTTTGCAAACCAGATCCCACTCCTGACACTAGAGTGGCCTCTTTGATCAAAGTGGCTAGTCAAAGTTTGGGGCCCTGTGGGTGTTCCAGTCAAGGTAGAAACTGATGGTAGGCAAGTATTTCTTTGATGCAATTTTGTTGATTTACAAAGACTGAACAAAGTCCTGGGTCTCTGAATGCAAAAGGAAACAAATAACAGGAAACAGCAACTTTTGTTCACAGCAGCAAGAGAACACTTTTTAGCCTGCACCCCAGGTTTCTTCCTGGGTCAGCCACAGTCTTAACTGCTCCTTCAGGCTCTCTCTCTCCCTCTCACTCCCTCTGTTGTTGTCTGACCTCAGTTTCTGTAAGATTTCTCTTCCCCAACCCCATTCCTAACCAAACGATACTTAGCCAAAACCTCCAGGGCAGGTTCATACAACAGTTTTTATCAAGGAGGGGTTTTGCTTACAGCTATCTTAACTGAGGGGTGAGTTCATACCAATCAATCTCAACGAGGATTTAACTCAACCCATAACAAGATTTTTCCCAGCTTTTAATGATGTGTTATCTCAGCATGAGAGAATGAGAAGAAAAAGAGTTAGGAAAAGGAAGGGGGAAACAAACAAGGCAAGAAAAAATTAAAATGGAGGTAACAGTAAATCCTGTCAGAAATGTAACATAAAAAACCTTGAAGTCAATGGTACTATTCATTCACTTAAAGATAAGCACATGCTTAAGTGCTTTGCTGGCTCAGGACCAGATTGCTCAGTACCTTGCAGAATCAAGCCCTTATATAGTAAGTAAAAGTAGGGGTACTGCAGTTATTAGGACTATTAAAGTTATGTATGAAAATACGCGTGCTTGCAAACTGCCTCCCCTCCCCCATGTATTATTATTAACTAGGCTGTGGGTGCAATCTTGGCCCCATTGAAGTCAATGGGAGTTTTGCCGTTGATTACAATGGGGCCAGGATCTCACCCCTTATGGACACTATATTGAATGAGACTGTGGGAGTGGAATGTGACACAGTGAAAAGCGAGAGGACAGATTTAAATCTTATTCCTAACACCTACAGGAATCATCATTCTTCCAGCAGGGCATTTGAAAACTTTTTGGTATGCAATATTTCTTGGGAATCAAGAGAAAGCAGAGCATATGGGAATGATCATAAGGAAAGAGGACATTATTTCACAGAATTTTGCTGCTGACTTTTGTACTATGGTAATAGATGAAAAGCATGGCAAGGATTCAAAATATTAAAGCTAACCGCTTCAAGCATCCAACAAAAACATGAGTCTCTTGGCATATTCATTTTTATTCTCCGATCAGAATGTTTCTATTCTCCTCATTCACTATTTGTGCTCCCAAATGAACAGAACTAGTGCTGCCTTTTGGCCCAAGCACAATAAGTAATTGTCAGAAATGAGGGCCTGCAGTTGGGCCTGGGATCAGCCAGCTAACCACAGCTGAAACCCTAAAATTGGCCAGATCAACTGATTGACTGAATGGTGTTGCCAGGACTTCTCTTGAGCCCAACACTAGCACATAGGCAGGGAGTGCTCAACACTTATTCCCACAGCTGTGACTGTTCCTGTGCCTGCTTTGTTCCCAGCCTTGCTCCAGCTCCACTCCACTGTGCTGTAGCCCTGCCCCCATGCTTGGTTTCTGACTCCAAATTCCCAACCTTGGCTCCGAGTCTGGGAACCTGAGTGCCACTGCTCTGAGCACTAGGCTTGACTGCTCACACCCCGGTCTGTGACAGATTGAGCAGCCCAAAAAAAGAAAAGCAGGGGAGTCGGCACAGGTTGGTTACTGGAATGGATCCTGCTAAGGCCAGCAGTTCCCTGTTGGCAACAGTGGGCGCCCCACATATGCAGGTAGCCTCCCTGCAGGTGCAGGATGCTAGGCTGCAGGCATAGGTTGCATCACTTGCAACTCCTCTCCCTCGGGAACCTAATAGTCTGCTGCCAGACAAGTTTGGTGGTGACTGCAGCCAGTTCCATGGTTTTATGAATCAGTGCTCGCTCCTGCTCTTGCTGTACTTCCTACCTATCAGTGATCCTAATCGTGTTTGATCTCCTAACTAAAATGGTGCTTTTTGTTCCACGTTGCGCCAACCTTTCCAGCATCTTCTGCTATCACAGGCTACCCATTGGAATCATGTTGCCCACAAGATGTCTCATTTTTGGTGAGATTTTCTGTGGCTTCTTGGCATAGAGTCCCTCACCTTTTTTGCATACCACCCATAGACCAATGGGCAAGCAGAATGAGTCAACCAGATTTTAGAACAAAAACTATGTCATTTCTTGAATTACCACTAGGACGAATGGTTTTTTTTTACTCCACCATGCAGAATTCACCTATAACAATGCAACCCACACCTCAACTCAACAAAGCCCATTCTTTGTGAACTACCAGTTTTCATCTTCAGTTTCATCTTGATGTACCCACAAACTCCCCCATATCTTCAGCCAGAGAGTGAGCTGCACACCTGTGCTAAGTTCATCAAGAGCTCAAGGAGCAATTGAGATCTCCAAATGAAATTTACAAACACCATGTTGACCAGGACCATCGGACTGCCCCCATCCTACCTGTGGAGAAACAAGGGTCTGGCTACCTACCCAGAACCTCAGGTCAACCTGATTGTCAGTGAAATTTAATCACCAGTATCTGGCCCATTCAAGATCTTAAAACTTGTCAGTCCTGTGGCCTTCAAGCTGCAACTACTTAAGATCCATCCAGTATTTCATATTTCCTCCATTAAGCCACAGATTGAATTCTCAAATAGCTCCAAGCCACCACCACTGCTCATAACTATTTGGGAGCAAGAAGAACACTTAGTCCAGCAAAACCTTGACTCCCAGAAAATTAGAGGAAAACTCCAGTACCTGGTGGACTGGGAGGGCTACAGTCTGGACAACCGATCTTGGAAATTGATTGAAAACATCCACATCCTGGACCTGTACAGAACTTCTACCAGGTTCATCCTAAGCAACCAGGCCTCAGGGTCCCTGGGAAGCACACTCAAAGAGTGGGGTACTATGCAGAATGAGGGCCTGTAGCAGGGCCTGGGATCAGTCAACTAGCCACAGCTGAAACCCCTAACTGGACTGATCACCTGACTGGCCCAGAAGCATTTCCAGGACTGCTCTTAAACTCAGCAGTAGCACTTGGCCAGCAGCTGCTCAATGCTTACGCCCACAGCTGTGATCGCTCCTTTTCCTGCCCTGTTCTTAGCCTTGCCCCAACCCTGCCTCTCTGCTGGATTCCTGGCTCCTGATTCTGCTTTTGACTCCTGGTTCTGATTTCTGACTCTGAGTTTGACGCTCAGCTCTGAGTCCTGCAGCCTGACTCTGGCACTAACCACTAGGCATGACTGCCATGCCCTGGTCCATGACAGTAATAATTTGTGTTCCCATGCTGTTTTGGGGGGCCCTGAATTATTGCACTTACTCTGTAACTCACAGCATGGCCCACTTTCAACCTCTGACAATAGGCCTGGAGTGAGAGGTGACCTCCCTTGCCATTCTCCCTCTCCAAGCAGCCTGGGGTCCCACTCTTGTCTGAAGCTTTGCATATCAAAATCAGCCTTGAATAGATAAGGGCTACTGCTGACATGTTTAATCTGAGCAAATAAACATTAGCAAGACAAGGTGGGTGAGGTAATATCTTTTATTGGACCACCCAGCAAGAGGGGTGGGTCTCAGAGCCTGGGCTCCAGCCTGAGCTATTTTTAGACACATAGCATGCGCCTGAGTCACTTAGTCTACGCTCTGAGACATGCTGCTGAAGGAGATTTTTTTTTTTCAGTGTAGATGTACCCAGTGACAGGACACACAGCCTGCTTGCTGACTCGTGCTAGTGTTTTAACAAAGCAGTTGCTAGTGCTTATTTTCCAGTTTCCTCCATTGCTCAATACCCAAACATTGCACAACGCAGATCCAGTTTCCAAAGTTCATTGAACAGAGAATTCTTATTCCGTCTAAATTTTCTGTTCCAGCCTGACGCCCTAAGCAGGCCTTGTGCAGCATTTGGCTCATGACTTACAGAAGATGCTACATTGCAGATGTCAAATAATGCGTAATAGGAAACATATGAGCATATTTCTTATTTGAATAAGTGAGATACAGTATACATTACTCATTCCCCTTACTCAGGATTTGGAAAGCATGCTGCATACTCTTCTCTGTGGCAATCTGGGGCCAAATCCTGCAGACCTTAGTCTTTACTCAGGCAAGCCACTTTTCACTTCTGTTGGAAATAAAGACTGAAATGTGCTCCCTATTTCTTTCTCCCCAACAGACTACTGAATAAACTTAGACTTGGACAATTAATGGCAGCCTCAGCTCTAAGGCCTCAACCTCAAATTGACTTACTCTTCCGCTGCACATTAGCAGACTTTAGTGGTAAAAATATAATTTAATTCTTAGCTGCTGCTCTGGTGTTTGAGAGGGAGGTAAGAAACGTGGTGCATAAAAAAGTTCCCAAGAAGTTCACATTTTGAATCCCTTTGGAAAGCGCCAATGAATTCTTATGAAAAGACCCCATCCGGCAAGTTCCACTGAAGTCCATGGGAGTACAGTCACATGCTTAAGGGTTTGCACTTGTGATTAAATGGTTGGCTGGATGAGGCTCTCAGTTCAGAAGTATTCTACTCAGCTGTTCTTTCCTGATCAGCAGAGATCATTACAGTTGATAGGAACAATGAATGACAGGAGAACTCATTGTGATAAATCCTCCAGCCGACATAAATTACAAGTAATAACTAGATGTAGTGGGCCTAATTCCAGTCTGGCATGAGGATGGTCATGTTGAAGCTCCATTGACTTCAGCTGCATTTCTCTTGATTTGCATCCACGTAAGTGAGATCAGAATCTAGTTTAGGGTATGTCTGCAATGCAGTCACAGGGAGTGATTGCAGCTTGTGCAGACATACTTGAGTTGGCTTTAATCTGGCTAGCTTGGGTACCAAAGTAATGAGGTCATAGCAGTACAGGCTGGTCAAGCCTGTCCAGAGCTCTAAGTGATTACATGGGTGGCAAACCTGTGCTGGACTCCCTGTGACTCCAGCTTCACTGCCCAGTGCCTAGGCTAGCTTGTTTATGCCTACATGGGTTATAGTCAGTATAAACATAGCCATAATGCCTTTTTATTTCATGGTTTTACTAGAAATACAAGAAATTCAGTAGTTCGCCCAGTTATATAAAGGAATACTCATGTGTAAGTGGGGGAATGGTCCCGCTATTGTGGGGAACTTCCCTGGCTTCTGCACTACCCCGGTGAAGTTGGCTAGTGAAAGGATCTGAGTCCTCGCTCCCACTTCCTTTACCCAGAGGCCTCCCTGCTCTCAAGGACTCCCCTTACACTCTCCTGTCTGGCAAAGTCCTCGTAACCCCAACAAGGCTGGGCCCAGGATTCCTGGGGGGGCTCAACCCCCAACCCTGCTGTTGTCACATAGGACAGGGGCTAGGGAGTCCCCACTGTGGGGCACTCTCTCTGCACTGGGCACCTCCCTGACCCACTGATCATTTCATACAATTTAAAGCAAATACAAATTGTTTAATTAACAAATTAATTTTAAAAAAGAATAAGGAAAAATGGGAAAGGTTAAAGGAAACACATCACCCTGCTCTGTGGCAGAGAACATTACAAACAGTGTCTCTGGAATGTCAGGGCAGTTCAAAGTCTGTTCCTTGTAGGTCCCAGGCCTCCTTCTCAGGCCCTGGAAGTGCTGCAGGGATGCTGCAGGTTGGACACTTGCAATGGTGGTGGCCACACACCTCCGGGCTTTGGGTGGTAGGACCCTTCTTCCCAGCGTCAGCTCCTCGTTGGGTTAAGATCCCTCACCCAGTCTGGCTTGCAAGGACCCTTGGCTGCGGGTCTCTTTCTGCACTGGGCCCTTTGCCCAAGGTCCCCCCTTGGCTGGCCCCAGTTGCTGACCACACCTGGCTCTGTGGCTGCAGCTCTGCTCCTGGCACAGGATCTGCTTTCCCTGGGCTGTATCTCTGGCTCTGTGGCTGCAGCTCTGCTTCCAGCACAGGCTGGGCCCCTGCTTTTTCCTTAGCTCAGCCCCACTCTGTCTGACCCAGGCAATTCCAGCTCACTTGGAGGACAGGACCCTCCTGACTCTGTGATTAGCCTGCCCGCCCTGTCAATCAGGCTCGGAGGCTGAGACTGACCTGGAACATTTGCCTCTCCCCAATCTTTTAGTGCTGGGAGCTAGCCAACCAAAACACCCCCACTGAATGTTAGTAAGGAGGCAACAGTCCCCTTACATATGCAAACCTACACAGTCAAATTCTGCCCCTAGTTACAGCTGGGCAACCCCCCTGGGCCCAAATCTTCTCCTCTTTCCATTAGTATAAATCCAGAGGAACTCCATTGATGTATCTCATCAAATTCCAGAGGATCACCAAGTTGTAACTAAGGGCCGAATCAGGCTCATGCCTCTTTAAAAAGAGCGTCTGAAAAAGAATAATTCTTTAATCTTTTAATAGCCAGGGTCTTGGCCTCCAAGTGCTGTGGTATGTGGCTTAGTGTCCACTGGGAAATCAAACTCACAATGAAATTGCACTGTTTTCCAGTATTATTTGCACAAGCATCAAATTCTGGCTGCTTAGGGAATGAAAAAGAAACAGAGCAGTATCCAAGTTAACATGGCCTATTGACTCACAAGCCTATGGAAAGCTACTGCTGTCTCTCCCAAGAGGTGTCACTATAAGGCAATCCTGTTAATGAACACAACAGGCAGATTATGGATGAAACTGGCTAGCAGTATGCTCCAGTAAGCTAAGGCACTAGCCCTGGGTTCTAATCCCAGCACTGCCAATGATGTACTGTGTGAATTTAAACAAGTCTCTGTTCTCCACCCTCTGACTGTCTTGTTTCCTTGATTTGTAACTCTTTGGGGGTAGCATTTTTCTTACTACATGTCAGTGACTAGGAAAAACGAGTCCTGATCTTTGTTAGAGCCTCTAGGCATTACCGTAATGTGAATGATAAATAGTAGTAACACCTTGTTGTGGTATAGTTCCCCAATCTGAACCTTAGAGTCCAAAAACATGGGGTACCAGCATGAATTCCTCTAAGCTTAATTACCAGCTTAGATCTGATAAGCTGCCACCAATCAGGACTTGGAGTGCCTGATAAACTCTGGTCTCCCCAAAACCTTCC
>NC_133769.1:318541895-318559612 GCF_003597395.2 Chelonoidis abingdonii | reverse complement strand
CTGTGGGGGTAGCAATTTTTCTTACTAATTAGTGATAGGAAAAGACGAGTCTGTCTTTTTAGAGCTTAGGCATTCTAATGTGAATGAATAATAGTGTAAACACCTTGTTGTGGTATCGTTCCCAAGTCTGAACTGGTAGAGTCAAGAGAGACTGGGGTCCAGCATGAATTCGCTCTAAGCTTAAGTTTACCAGCTTAGATCTATGATAAGCGCCACCAATCAGGCTTGGGATGCCTGAAAACTCTTGTCTCCCAAGACTTCCTGGGGACCCCAAGACCCAATTCCTTGATTCCACCAACAAGGGAATAAACCATTTCCCTTCCCCTCCTTTCTTCCTTCAGATCTTCCCGCCTAGGACACCAGAGATGACGTCTAACCTTGAGTCACACACAGAACTGGGCAGTTATTTCCCCCTTCTCGCCACCCCCCCCCCCCCCCAGGGCTTTTTTCCCTCCCCTGGTATCTGGAGAGGAACAGATTCAAGCTCCACGTGAATTAAAACAAAGAGGAAATCACTTCTCTCCTCCACTCTCCTTCTTCCCTTCTCCCACCAATTTCCTGTAATAGACCAGTTCTTCGCTAACAAGGGGGGAATAAATCAAGTCTTAAAGAGAAAAAGTTTAATAAAGAAGGAGAATAAGATATGCACTGGTAAATTCAAATGAAGTATTAAGGCTTTCACGTTATAGAAACTGAGAAAAGCCTCCTCCAGCAGAAATACATTATAAAATACTTCGCAGCAAATACACATTAAAACTCTACCAGCCAGATACACATTTGCAAATAAAGAAAACCAATTAAAAAGACTAAACCGCCTTTCTACTTGCACTTACTACTTGAATAGAAAATTAGAGCCTGTAGTACATCCGGTCACTCTCAGATCCCAGAGAGAACAACGCAAAACCCAAAAAACACAAACAAAAGCTTCCCTCCACCGAGATTTGAAAGTATCTTGTCTCCTGATTGGTCCTCTGGTCAGGTGTTGCAGGTCACTGTTTGTTAACCCTTTACAGGTGAAAGAGACATTAACCCTTAGCTCTGTGTTTATGACACACCTTAATCTATGTTTTCACTTAGAACCTACCATTTTTTAAAATGTGGCATCTCTCTCTGCCCAGCTCTGAGCCTCCTTTGCATCAAAAGGTGAGACACCTCCTTTCCAACATACCACAGGCTGAGGATTTTGCATCCCCCCCCCCTTCCTTTTTTTTTCTTTCTCCATATTTATTTTGGTTGGTTGGGGAAGCATTTTTCATTTGAACAAACTATTGCTTATTTATAATTGTTTCTTATCCGAGTGACATATTTCGCATGCGCTGCACAGCAGGGGAATAGCAATAGGCTGGAGAGCTAAAAACGACTACAGAGAAGCCAGATGGCTTCTTTTCCTGGACATCTTCTGAAAAATATTTGGTTCATTTGCTACACAATTATTTTCTTTACTACTCGAGGTTCACCAAACCAGGTAACTGTCACTGATGACAGAGTACATGGCTTACATACCATAGACTCACAAAGCCACATTCTGCTCTGTGATGCATATGGCTTCCATTGGAGTCCAAGGGAGTTGGGTGCTTATATCTAACACCCAAGCCCTCAATTAGCCAGTGTGCACTTGGTGCACTTGAACAGGGCCCCCATCTCAGCAGGGCCCCTAACCATCAGAAAAAACCTCAAAACTGGCACTGTGACCCTGTATGGCAGGTCACAACAGCACTCACTTAAATTTGTCCCTCTGCCCCTCTGTCCATGATAAATCTGAACAGCGCAGTCCTGTGAATGCAGGGTGGCTAAGATTGGGAGGCACTGGCCTAGCCCAGAACAGCTGAGCTGAGGGCGATGCCAATGAGTTTCGAGGAAGGTCCCAGGGATGGAAGGCAAGGGGTAAGTGAGGTGTTAATGAGCTACGGGGTAGGAGGGTAGTTGCTGGGTGAGACGTTGTGGGGTAGGGGATGGGATGTTGAGAGTGAGTGGGGGAAGTTGGTGGCTGTGGCCAGTAGGGCTAAGGTGGGGGCTGCGGTGAGTGAGCTGTACGTCAGGGCTTCTGGGATGTGTGAGTGGCTGTCAGGATAAGTGGGGGGCTGGGGGAGGGTTCTTGGTATATATGTGTTGGAAGGGGCATTTGCGGGGTCTCTGTGTGGGATGGGATACGTATGGGGTGGATGGGAGGGATATTCTGGGGTCTGTGTGTGGGGTGAGGTATGTGCAGAGTGGGGTGGGAGGAGCGGGTTCTGCGTGGGGTGGGGTGAAGTGCAAGGGATATTCTGGGGTCTGTGTGGGGTGGGGTATGCAGGTTGGGAGCAGAGGTGAAAGTACGCTGGTACGCGCCGGTACAGAGGACCGGTAAGAAAAGAAGACTGACTGAGGGAGGGAGACAGAAGCTTGCTCCCTGCATAAGAATAGTTTAAACTCATCTGTTCCCTGATGGTTCAGCCCCCAGGGCTAGGTTTCTGGCCTCCTTGTTAATTTCACTCACAGTAGCTGGGGGGAGGGGGTCGAAAGGAGAGTGTGTTTGATCATGGCAGGGGCAGTCCCTGTCTGCCCCTGGGGATGAGGGGATCTCTCCTACTAATATTCACAACAAATACAAGCATTTGGCTGCACAGCTTAAATCCTGAGCTAATAAAAGCAGGTGGAAGAGGAAAACTCACTGTCACATTGGTTTCTCATCTCCTCCCTCCCTCTCCTCCAGCCAGGCTGCAGACAAGGCTCTGAATTCCTCCCCATTCCCCCCAGCAGAGGTTCTCCTCTAGGCTCTAGCTTGCTGTAGACTGGCTGAGATGCCTGCTATTGCTGCCTGCAAAAGAACAGTTTAAACTCAGCTGTTCCCTGTGCAGTTCAATGCCCAGAGTTAGGAGCCATTTCTGGCATCCTTGTTAATTTCACTCCCAGTTGTTGTTGGGTGTGTGTGCCCATGGCAGGGTCAGTTCTTTTCTGCCTCTGGGATGAGGGGATCTCCTAAACACAATCAAAATCAGGAATTATTTCCAAGTTCAAATCTATCCCATTTCCTCCCCAGCAGAGGATCATGGTTGTGATGTCCAAACTGCTTGCAGATCCTCTTTGAAATGTTACTGTTTAAAAAAAAAACAACACAAAAAACATGGAGAACATGGTGGAAAGATGTGTCATGATGATTTGGTTTATTTTTGGCAAAGCAATTTTGCTAAGCACTAAAGATTCAGCAGGAAGAGTGAAATGCCCCATAGACAAAACCAAAGGGATTGGAGGGAAACTGAATATCCAGGAATTATTGTGCCCTTTTGAAAGAAATAGTAGTTTTCATTCCAATCACCTTTTTTCTATATTGATTGAACACTGAAATGTCCTAGGACGTGGTTATCTGGACTTTTTTGTTTTGTCTGCCTGCAGAGTGCAGAGGATGAAATTAAAACTTTTTAGATATATTCTTGTAAATTTCATGAAGGCTATCTAGTGTCTATTCCTCACGGCCGTTTCTCTCCTTCTTCCCCCACGGTTCCTCCCTTGGTGGCTGCTGTGTTGTTTTGCCTTAGTTTACTTACTCCTTGGAGACCCAGCCCAGCGGACACTGTCTGGCTTCTGCAGGAGCAGCCCACGGGCTAGTGCTGGGTCGCTGCTGGTCGGTGGAGGCTGAGCTGCATGTTGTTGACACATTATACACATAATACAGTATGTGTGTGTATGTATGAATGTGTGTGTGTCCAACATGATCAGCTGCAGCCTGCCGCCGACTATTGTAGTTTTAGTAATAGGGAGATTCCCTCATCCAGGGGGCAGAAAAGAACTTGCTCGCCATGGTCACCACAGCTCCTCCAGCAACACAATGGGAGTGAATTACAAAGATGCCAGAACTCTCTAACCTGGGGTGAACCATCAGGGAACATTGAGTTTAAACGGGTTCTTAGGCAGGAGGCGTTCTCCGCTTGCAGTAGAAGAAAGCTCTGCGCAAGTAGCTGCTGAGTTGGCTCGGCAGATTGAAGAAAGCACAGAGCTAGCAGGGCCAGCGCTTCATTTGGCGATTCTAGGCGTCACTAGGGCGCAGGATTTTTGGGGGGCAGACTATGCTCCAGTGGACTCTCGCAGGCGTACTGCAGACGGTCTGCTGGTCCCACGGTCTCCGTGGAGCATCTCTAGGCATCGCTGCAGGCAGGTCCAAACGAGAGGCAGTGGAATCTCGCAGGAACGCTGCGTGAGGTCCACTGGGGAGCTGCAGGACGGCAAGTCGGCCTGTGCTAGGCGCAAAACCCTGGCGCGCTCCTGAGTCATTTTTAGGCTACTCCATAGTAAAGTTTTATTAGACAGTATGTGGTAGTAATAGTAGTTTTATTTTCTTATCTGTGTTAGGCAATGGGAGGGATCCATGAAGTAGTAGGAGAGGTGTGTGGTTTGCTGAGTTGGACGTATGGGTAAGAAATGTAAATTACTTTCACTGCCGCAAACCCCAGGGCTTCCTCAGCCGCCTCTGCAAGCTGGTAGCTCCGGGTTAATTAATAGGCAGGCTCCTAGCTTCAGCGAATCCTTGAGCCTTTTAAATCCTGATTTTAAGCCCAGGATTAAAGGCCACCCCTTCCGATAGAGGCACACTCTTCACTTTGAGGCCCTCCCTCCGCAGGACTCTGGAGTACCGGTAAGTCGTTTAATTACTTTCACCTGGATGGAGGGATTCATGGGTCTCGTGTGGTTGGCATGCAACTGTACATACAATAAGGAGATTCAAAGATAGCCACGTGTTGATACCAGCCTCTCCAGCTATATGCGCGAGGGACTTAGAAACAGCATTTGCAGGGTAAGGCTCATACATTTTTTATTGACAGGGGTTTTTCTTCTTGATGGTACAGCCATAGGGATTGGACAAGGACGGAGGGGCAGTAAACTGCCTCATCCACTTTGGTGGGTACTAACTGAGACTGTCCCTGATACATTACGGGGCCTCTGCTGGCAGTAGGATTTGTCGAGAAGACTGCCTATATTGGTGTATTGCTGTGGTCCTTTCCAGGTTATGGTGTAGACAAGCAAAGGATGTCCCTGGTATGGTCAATACATATTTTTTGGTTCTCATAATGTCCTGCCTCTGAGTCAGAGTGAGATCTCTTTTTCCAGTTGCTCAAGTCCTGCTTTTTTCTCTGCCTTATTTTTGGCAGGGTTGATTGTTTAATGATTAGGAAAGGTGGGTGGGTGGGGGAAATCAATTGCTTCATGGTTTTTGCTTGGATTTTTTCAGCGTGGTGAGCTAGCAACCCCTAAGGACATTATGTGGAACATTTGGGGCATTTAGTCTCTGTTTAGATTTCTGGTGAGTGAGGCATGCATACACAGTAAAATGCACGGTAGATTTGGTATCATGTAACGTTTTTATTGTACTGGCCAAAACCAGACCAGTCTGTCATCATTTATTCTTGTGTAAGCAGAGTCAGGATGAGCTGTACCTACAATCTGGTGTGAAGTATGGGAAGTGTGGAAAGAATGTTGGAATGCGAATCTTCAAATATTTGCATAGGACTACCCATCCAGATGCTGATTGGGCTGCTTTGTGACCAAAATGACTCAACTAGTTGGGGGTACTTGCTAGACAAGGGACATGGGTTCAAAACACTGTGAATAGAGAGAGGTTGGGGACAGGTATTGTGTGTCTGGTGGTGCAGGCCTCCTTGTGGACTAGAAGCACCAGTTGACCCCTCCTCTTCCTCTGTGGAATGTGTCTAGAGTTGATTTTTATTCCCTTAAGACTTAGATGTAGCGGTTTGCTGAGCTGAACTAGCTGGCTAATGGTGGCACTAGCACTTGGGCCCCCTGAACTATGTGCTGGATGAACTAAGAGCTGAAATCAAGAAGAGAGCTGACAAGTTACTGAGCTGGGGAGGACTGAGTATGTGTATAGTGGGGGATTGAAGCCTGATACTGGGAACGAGCAAGGCTGGCGGAGTGAGCATGTTTAGATGGGGTGCTGGAGCGGACACAGGACAGTGGGTGGAGTGGAGCGCTGGCAGAGGGAGAGTATGTGGTTGGCGTGTGGAGGCAAGACCCAGGAGCGAGCGGAGCGAGCAGGGTTGTGGGTACAACTGGGAGCAGCTTCCGAGGCAGCTGGTGGCAGGAGCAGTTTGTGAGATGGGTGGAGAGAGTTGGAGCGGTGCGTTGAAGGCGGTGGAGGCAGGTTCGTGGAGAAAGGCGGGAAGACTGAGAACTCTGCGAGCGGAGAGGGACTGAGGAAGCGTAGCGCTCTTGGTGGATCAAGGAAGGTACGGCAGCTTTGACAGGCGGTGAGAACCTCGTACAGTGAAGTATGAATTCTGGCGAGGAGGAGGTGGACAGGACAGAGGGCAATTGTTGGGTGTGAGGGCTTCGTGTAGTGGTGGAGTGAGTATATAATACAGGGAAGATGGATTCTCGAAAAGGGGGACATTGAGGGTGGTGGTAATAGGGTTTTGTGGTAACCCTATTCGTTGAGGGGATTGCCTCGGCTGCGGGGAGCATTGCTCTGCGTAGAGCGTTGATTCACTGTCGCTTGTAGTTAAAGAGATGTTCGAAACTCGCTCAGACTACCTGGGAGAGGGGAACGAAGCATATTGCTTCGCTAGAGGTCCGACAAGGGAGCGTAGGTGCGTAGTAAGTGTAGCCGCAGGCACTGGGCTTGGGATTCAAAGCGTAGATATAGCGATTTGTTAATGAAATCGGATACACGTTGTGGAGTATCACGAATCATCAGCCTTGTTGGGTGAGCAAATAATTTACAGAGGGGGACCGTAAAGTTTCACCTGGACTTTGCAGAAGTAAGGCAATGGCATAGGGCCATCAGGGGTGAAGGAGGGTCCTAAAATAGACGGGACGATGGGCTTGTGAGAGTTATTGTTTAAAGGCCTGCGTGGTAGGCTGATTGGGTGCGTGAGCGCAGCAAAGAGTGAGTAGAGCTATAACTCCGGGGGTCTTGAAGGAATGCCAGGAGTGGCAATGGCTGGCGCGGAGGATGGGGAAGTTGACGAGGGGTAAATGATCTGCGCGGAGAGGGGCTACGCCGAGTGCGATAGGCTGAGCCGCGAGGCGCTATACTGGGACAAGCTAAGTGAGGAAAGGGTTGTCACGAGTGGAAGGCTTGAATAGGCATGAGTTCTGGCTAAGGATGATTCAAGTCCGGGCTACCAGGGCGAGGGCGGATGAGGAGATTAGATAGGTGAAAGAGGTGGTGAGCCAAGGGGGAGTGCGATCCCTTTGGAATGCCTAGGCCCCAGCGGACTACCGAGCAGGCGAGGCAGGGGAGTGTGAAGTCAGGAGGCCCGAAGGGATGGGAGGCTGAGCCGGATTACCTAGAGTGGCCAGAACTCACCGCGGAATGTGGGGGAGGACGGTTTAGCAGGTCTGGAGTGTTACGTAGCTCTTTAATCCCACGTGGTGGTTATGGAGCCGCAATGTGGGTGCACGATCCGGGACGCGTGTTACCGTAATTGAATTGGCTATAGAGCTGGGAGGTTAATAAGTATGGCCTGTTGTGACCGGCTGAGGGCATTTTCTGGGAGGGGCTATTGGGGAATCGCTGGGGGGCCTATGTACCGAGTGTGTTAGTGGGGCTTACCCGATGGTGCTTGGAGGGGGGATTCGGGGGTCCAGGGGGGCGTGCTCTAGCTGAATCGGGGGGCGCGTGATGCCGGTAGCGAATAGCAGTGGGGAGCAGGCCGCAGAGAAGTCGCGACTAGAAGGTGGGGCAGGGGGGTGGGTGCGGGCCACACTGATGCGAGTGATACGTCTAGGGGAAGGGGAGAAGAGGGGACACGAGAGGGTGGGGGAGTTAGGGCTGTGGGGGAGGGTGGTGGCTGTCATGTTGGGGTGAGACAGGTAGAGGAAGAGATGGGGTGCGCGTGCGAGAGAGGTGTCGCGTGACCTATTGTGCTCCTTGGTGCGGGGTGTTCAGAACTAATGTCACGGCTTGGGCGTTGGAATTCGCCTACGCGGTTTGTCTTGAAAGTAAGGGAGGCTCCTAAAGCATGGGAGGCTGGGTGTGATTGCTGACGTGTGCGGCTGTTGGATGGGTTGGTCGACGTGCGTACAGATATTGGAGCGCGGCATGCCTGAGTGTGGTGGGGCTTTGTGGGGTCGGAGTTCTGCCGAAACGATTCGACGTCTACTGTGGGATGCTCAGTCTTGGACCCCGTGATCTGGAGGACCCGAGTAACCCAGAAGACAGTGGAAGACGCATGTTACATGCATTGACTCCGGGTATGGCAGTAAGGGTCAGCTCCATGAAGAGAGTTTAGGATAATGAAGGATGAGAGTGGAGGGAGGTAGGATAGAGGAGTAAGATAGAGAGCTTAGCCAATACAAGGTAGTAATAAAGGTCAGTGGAGGTGATAAGGTAGAGGACTAATGCAGAAGTGTGCTAATCACTAGGAGTGGATCCTTGATAAGGGAAGTTATCTGTCAGATGTTTTAGGTAGTTTACAGTCGAATTTAAGTATTGCGACTTGTTGGCATTAGGGCCATCATAGATATTTGTCCATAGATTCTTATAACAATAAACTGGAGGTTGGAGAAGAAGAGGTGTGTTTATTTGTGGTCCTTTGAGCATGAGAAAGGATTTGGGTGGGTTTCGTAAAGAAAATCTATAGGCAAGGAGGAGTGCATGGGATTAAGCAAGATAGAATTTTGCACAGTTGTCTCTGGCGCTGTAGATAACTCTGGTATCTAGGAGGTTATAGTAGAGATGCTTGGATCAGAGTGTAGATGGCCTTTAGTAGGTATGTGGCCTATTGCCTGACTAAGTGTCGATGGCGTTGGGCACGTGTGTATATAACCCAGTGCTGGTATCGGATTCGGTTGGTCTGGGTAATGTGATGTAGGAACTTGAGCGGTGACATGTAGATACTGATGCATGGTGAACAGTTGTATTATTGTGTTAGGAGAGGGCTAGAGCGGTGAGAGGAACAAGCAATTCGGGTATAGGGATGGTGGCCAGTGTACCGTGGGAGGAGATGGGGGGAGACATGGGACAGGCAGTTGTTAATTTGGGGGTGAGGGTCCAAGGGTAGAGGTCTATAGCGTCATAGAGCCGAAGATCGACGGGGCGTATCAGGGCAACGCTAGCCATGTGCTTTCGGGAGCCCACTGTCATGGGGATCAGGCGGGCACTACAGGTATGGGAGTTCGCAGGGGCTCTTGGAGAAGATGAGTGGGTGGACTGGCAATCAAAGGCAGACGAAGCAACTGCAGGCCAAGCGAAAGCTCCTGAGTGCTTGGGAGGAATGCGCGACGGGTACTCGGGTATATGTGGTCTGTGTCATCGCTGGACCTGACCCGATGCGTGGACCTGGTTCTCACGAGAAATTAGGCGACACTGTCGTTCTACCGGCATATTGCCCATCTCCGCGCGTGTTCCTCAGATTTGGCGCTAGGTTCCCAAAGAGGATAAAAGGAACGGGGAGTGAATCAGAGTGTGTATGTAGGATCAGTCGGCTTCCAGCAAAGCCTGCGCTTGCCAGGCCATATATCGAAGTCGCCGCTGGAGATCCGTATGTCGGGCTTCTGGGCGCCGGAGCCTGGGAGCCCGCGTGGCGTAGGGAGGATTGGCGGGGGATTCGGATCTGAGGGATGCGTGGCGTGCTCGGGGGAAGGGCTATGAGCGGACGTGGGTCACGCCCTGGGAGTGCACGTCCCTGCTGGCACTCGCCGCATAGGCGCGGACCCCCAAAGAAGCACCGCGTAGAGTCATACAACAGATGGTGGGAAATTGGGCAGATTCCAATGGCCCAACCACTTAGAGTATGGTCGCACGAAGCGCCACTCAAGAAGCAACGGTGAAGCTGCAACAGTGAGTCAGAGAAGGGGGGCATCATAAAGTTCCTGACTAAAGTCAATGTCCTAGCGTGAGGGAGCAAGTGGGTCAACCAAAGGCACATACAGTGCAGGACTTGCACCGAGCTGGCTCTGAGGTGGGGGCGAGTCATTAAGACAGTGCGAGGATCAGGGAAGCCGTCGCGCACAGGGGCAATTTAAGCTCTCTAGACGGTGGGGTGTGGAAACGGGGCGGGGGGGCTCAGAGGCGGACATTTATATAATACAGGGCCTCGCACAGGCTTCCGGCGGCGTGTGGCTGCGTCGGGGGCAGCGGGATTTGAGTAAAGTTGTCGAAGTCATGCCGTCCCATTGGCTGAGGATTCAGGGGAGGACGCGGGACCATTGGCGCGTTCAGAGAAATTATTACGACGGGAATTGGACTGCTGAACCTTCGGTGGGGGTGAGGCCCGGGCTGGAGGGAGGTTTAGATTTAGACAGGTAGCTTTGATGGCAGGTGGGGGTTGGAGAAATAGAGCTTAGATGGGGAGGATGGGAGATAGTGCTGGTTAAATCAGAGGCTCGTATGGTTCTGATGGCAGTGAATTGTTTGCGAATAGGAGAGTTTGCAGAGGGGTCTGGAGCTACTACGTGCGATGGCTGCCAGAGCCCCCAGAGGTTCTTCGTTAAGGTTCTGGGCCGGTGTGAGCTCGCGGAGGGGCTGATCAGTGTCCTCCTGGGCCTTTAGCATCTAGAGGGGCCCGGTTTTATGATCATGGAGCGGGCTCCAGCCAGCAGCGTTGCCCCGAGGGGACTTACTCTAAAGTTCAAGTATGCAGAGGGTAAGTCTGCCGTAAGTTGGAAGCCTTTCAAACAGTGATGCGCCTCAGAGAGTGCACCAGGGCAGTGTATTAACTTAAAGTAAGCTCTGGTCAAAAGTGTGTTACTTTTTGACTGCCTCCTTGAGATGGTCGAAGGTCATGGGCTTGGTGTAAGTACTATAACGTATGTCATAGTATTCATGATAATACAATTTTCTGCTCGCTAAGGAAGTTGGGGCAACTTAGAGGGTCGGAGTTCACACTATCCATCGACTGGGAAGGGCGTTTCGTATCATATAATAACGCTTGGGGTCTTAAAGGGAAATGAGTGCATAACCAGGTTCTGATGCCTCCGACCAGTGGATTGGGCACGCAGATGTTGAGTGTAGCATAGAATTTTTTTGTACGTGCAGGTCAGGAGTATACAATGTCGTGGACTCTACGAAGCAGGAGGACGTGAGGTAGAGTGTAATATTGACATTAATAAAGCCGAAGTAGGAATAAAACAACTGTGGCAATAAGTACCATGGAATGTACCATCTGCATGCACGTGATAAGGGTTAAAGACATACTCCAGAGATATCATCAAGCCACAACGCAATGTAATTTAGTTCATAGTTTGCTTCCCTTAAGGTCTGTAGTCCCCAAGGTCCAGAATCATAGCAGTGTTGTAGGGGGTCTCGAAAACAGACTGGGCTGAAGTGCGGTTGTGCGTATATGAGCGCTCGGTCGATGCCAGAAATCTCATGCGATGAGTTCTTTCGTGAGTCTGCTTCGAGCTTCTTACGAGGCGTTGAAAGGTTTGATTAGGGTGGGCCAACTGGCTTGCTTTTCGACAACCTTGCTTTCGTGGTTCCGGGTCTTAAGCGTTTATCTTTCGTGGAGATGCTTTGTTCCGTAGGTTTTCCAAGCCGCTACCCTGCTCGGGCTTTCGTTCCGTCATTGCTTGAGGAAATGCTTCCGATACCCGACCAGTCGCTACGTCTGAGCTGACTAGTGTACGCCAGTTGCGAGTGCGGACTGTACCCGCGAGCGTGTTCTGGTGGTTCAGGAATTTGTGGGCGCACGCATGACACCGATACAAGCTGTTTGTCGCTCTCCAGCCCTAGCGAGGCTTGCCTTGTTTATCACTCCAGACTAGTCTGCTGTTGAGGTGTGGTTCCCGACTCAGGAGTATAGCCATAGAGTAATTACTGCTCCTGGCTTCATTCCAGTCAAGATGTTCATGCTGTTTTTAGATGATGTCAGGTCTTAGTTGAATAGGCTTCAACCCAGTCTATGCATGTTAGGAGGGGGCAGATGTACTGTGCAGTCCGTAGCCGTCAGATAGAGAGAGGATGAGAGAAGGAGCAGGTACGTGTGGGGCGGAGTGTGTCAGTCTTAAGAGTCTATAGGTGAGGAAGTTTATACGGGATAAAAAATGCACACTTAAGTCATTGAGAGTATGCAAGCTAGGAGATGACGTGGGTTGGCGACCTGGTGTCTAGTCCACCAAGTTGAGCATGAGCAGCAGTCGAGTATAAGCTCAAGACCAACAGTATATTAAATGTAGTTTAAAGGCGAAGTTCATTAATTCTAATTACGGGTCTGGATGAGGACTCATCAGTCACCTGTGTGTGTAGGAAAGGTAGTGAGCGGTGCGAACTGGTGCTTCTAGGTCACAAGGGCTGATACACCATGACGGTTGAGTCAGTACTTTAATAGAGAGTCCGTGAGTCAGAGATGACATTCTCTATTCAGGAGAGGTTTGTGGACAAGATGGGATGGGGCTCAATGGGTCGCAGATTGTGTCTAAGTCATTTGTGACATTCCAACTGAGGTTGGGGTCTTTTGGTCCATCGATTGAAGAGACTTCTTTCAAAACTTGCATTAGTTATACCAATGTAGGTGGAGGCTGGTCGGACCTTTCTGATTAATATAGAAATGATTTGCGGCATGAGCGATGACTGTCCTGGTGTCTGGTTTTTGGCAAAGCACTCCATTAGAAATATTAATGGACTAAAGATCGTAGGGATAAATGCTAGTGCAACTGTTATTTCTGGTCTAGATGTATGCCATTAGATCACTTCAAATGGATAACTAATACTAAGTCCAGAGGATCTGAAGTTGAATTGGAGTTAATAGAAATAGTTACAGTGATTCTATTTGATACTTATGGTTGATAGGTGCTCACATTTACAGTGTGAAATCGTTAATTATGGACAGAACTAATGGACGTCCATATGGTTCCCTACCAGAATTAACCAGAGCATGGCTCAATGTTCGAAGTCATCTCGTACTTTTCGTAAATGAGTGTGTAATGTCATAGCCTTTTCGCAAGGAATGAAAATAAGGTAGAGAGCAAAAAAGAGAAAGACCATGAAGGACTCAATGGACATTCCTGGTCGGACAAACAGAGTCTAAATTTGACGTTGCACGATGGGCATGAAGACAATTACTGAAAGCACTATATGCAGGAATAAAAGTATATGAAAAGGGCAGAGCACAATGAGGCGAGGACTGAGCCAAATCTGGTAATAAGTGTGTATCTTATTGACATTAACGCGGGAGAAGGGAGCAGTGACTATGAGAGAAAGAGAAATTAGTAGGTAGTGTTGAATCATAGTACCCACAATCTAAGGGACCATAGCAGGAGGCTTTGCTTGTCATTAACATGTAATATATGGAATAAGGGATCACGTTCAAGATGTAGAGACACAAAGATAGGCAGGATCACCAGTAACTCTGTGATGGCAAGTTATAGATCTATGTCGGCTCCACGAAAGAGGCCCGTTAAATTGGGATGTATATCAGCAGTACCAGTATAAGTGAGGAACCCTTGTCCAAGAAAAGTAGGTGGAGGCGTGTTAGCTGCCGCTCAGTTGCCTTATTGTCCGCATCTATGGGCAATAATGGTTGCTTGATCTATACAGATTGATAGCATCAGACGCATGTATGTGTAGCAATGGTAGAAGCATGGGTGTTATACATAGCACGTGCTGTGCTGATCTTTGAATATCTGTTTAATTAGGCTGTATCACTTATTTTCACTCTGCCAAGCGCATCTGCTAGATGAACGGCATGAAGTGTTCATCACTGTGGCCTATCTCTATTGGGTGAATTCATTGTATCTTAATATCGTTCTAAGTTGGTATGCCACCAGAGTCTGCGGAGGGGGAGAGGCTAGCACAAGCTATTGAAGAGGGTTTGCCGTGCACTTTAGAGTGTGGGAATAAAGGTGAGGGGAATTTATGGTCGCTTTGTGGTATTTAACCTAGAGATATAGGGAGAGGGGGGCTGCAGGAGATAGTTGCAGAGAAGGTGGAGTCTGGGAGCTCTGGATACTTGGAAAGTAAGGCTGGGGACCTTTAAATCCGGAGTAACTGGGGCTTTTGTAGTGTGAGATCAGGTAGAGGAAGCATGGTCAGGGTGATGGGAACTGGGAGGGGCTAGGGCATGGACAAAGCTTATTAAATTTATATAATGTATTACCCCCATCACGGTCGAGTGCAGGAAGAAAGGCGAGGATGGGTAGCTCTTGGGGTTGGAGCGTGATGGGATGACTAGAGAATTTTACATTTCTCTTTCACCATATTGCGGCATGTACACAGTGAATAGAACGACAAACATAAGCTCAACTCTCTCCCTACGTACTATTCTAATCTCACGGATTCACAGCTAAGTTGTAGTCATGAAAAAGTATGATAGATAATATGGGAGTCTCTGAATAGTTACTAGTAGACCTCGCCGACTGAGTAGGGCGCCAGTCTGAGGAAGTGTATTAATACTGTGCCTCTATTGGAGGGATACGCCTGAGAGCAAGCTGTGCGATGGCTCCTAGGAGCGGCGTCCAGGGATGTCATTGGTACCAGCGATGGCCAGTGCACAGGGCACCGTTGCCCGCGGCTGTCTCGCAATCTGCGGATGGTCCAGATGTGCGCCTCTCGAGGCGTTCCTTCGGTCGGGATCTGGCTCGGTGGGACCTCCAGCCGCAGTGGCTGGTCGTTGCCGGTGGCGATGAGCTGTGGAGCCTCTCCAGCACGGCGGAGCACGTGTGGAGCTGCGGAGCATGGTCTTCCCAGGTCGCGAACTGGCGTGGAAGGCATGACAGCTCGGCAGCATAGCTTGCTAGAGGTATCGGGCGGTCGAGGGGTCCACTGGCAGAGGCTCTGCGCTGCAATCTGGGCTAGCGGGGATGAGCTAGGGCCTAAATGGAGCGCTGGCGCACGGGTATGGCTACTGTTTCGTTCTTTGTCTTTGCTGGACTGTTGCGTTGGTGACAGGTGTGCCGAGGTTTCTTCCTTTCTAGCTTGCAGAGGAATGCCTCCTGCCATGAAGTTTAAAAAAAACTCATTTTCCTATGGTTTCAGCGCCAGGCGGGTAGAGCTTTTTCTAGGCATTTGTTAAGTTAAGCGTGGTTGTGGTGGGGGGAAGCTGGTGGACCAATGGGAGGCAGTTCTTCTGCCCACCTGGGTGAGGGGGAATCCCAATATTACTAAAGACAATAAGTCGGCGGAGGCTGGCGCTGCATGTTTGGACACACCACATTCATACACAACAATAATGTATGTATGTGTAATAATGTTCACAATACAAGTGCAGCGTGCAGGCTGCACCGAGCCAGGAGCGACACAGCAAATAGGCCCTGTGGGCTGCTGACTGCAGAGAGCAGCAGGTGCGCTGGCTGGGTTGGCAAGGAGTAGTTCTAGGGCAAAACCAAGCAGCAGCAGGAGGAACCGGGTGGGGAGGGGAGAGGAATGGGAAAGTGGGCGTGAATGAAGGAAACTCGAATGCCTTGTGAAATTTACAAAATATTTAAAAAGTTTATTAATTTCAGCCTTGCATCTGCAGGCGGACAAAAAAAGAGGGTCTGAGATAGACCACTGTCTAAGGACATTGCAGGTGTTTAACAATATAGAAAGAAGGTGGATTGGAATGAAACTATATTTTCTTTCACGGAGGCACAGATAAGTCCCTGGATATTAGTTTCCCCTCATCCTTTGTGGTTTTGGATATGGGGGCTATTTTACTTTCCCTTAAATCTTTAGTTGCTTTAGAATGTTTGCCCAAATCAACGTATCATATGAACATCTCCACCATGTTCTCCTGTTTTTGTGTTGTTTGTTTTTTTTTAACAGTAAATTTCAAAGAGGATCTGCAGCAGTTTGGACATCAACATGATCCTCTGCTGGGGAGTGAAATGGGATAGATTGTGAACCTTGGAATATCGATTTTGAATTGGGTTAGGAGATCCCTCACCCGAGGCAAAAAGAACTGACCTGCCATGGGCACACACACCAAGCAAGAACTGGGAGTGAAATTAAAAAGGACAAGAATGGTCTAACTGGGCATTGGAACTGCCAGGGAAAGTGAGTTTAAACCCTGTTCTTTTGCAGGGCATGCCAATAGCGGCATCTCAGAAGTCTACAGCAAGCTAGCCTAGGAGAGAACTCTGCTGGGGGGATGGGGAGGAATCAGAGGCCTTGTTGCAGCCTGGCTGGAGAGAGGGAGGGAGGGATGAAAACCAATGTGACAGTGAGTTTCCGCTTCACTCTTTTATTAGCTCAAAGGATTTAAGCTGTGCAGCCGAAATGGTTGTAGTTGGTTGTGGAATATTAGTATGGGGGAGATCCCTCATCCAGGGGCAAAGGGGACTGCTGCATTCGATCAAACAATCTCCTTTCGACACCTCCCCAGTATGTGAGTGAATAACAAGGAGGCCAGAGAGTAGCCTGGGGCTGAACATCAGGACAGATGAGTTTAAACTTTCTTATGAGGGACAACTTCTGTTCTCCTCAGCATTCCTCTTTTCTTACCGCTCTCGGTAACGGAGGTAAAGGTATTTACCGCTCCAGCGCATACTCCACCACACAGACCACAGAATTCTTGGCCTTCCCCGACGCACGCAGAACGGCCTCTCCACCTGCACTCTGCACTACTCACCCAACACAGACCAGAATATACCATCACCATACGTATCATACACCAGAGACGCGAATGCCTTCCGACACGTATAACAGAAGGGGCACGGGCACACTTATCTGACAGCGACTTACAGCCATCCGATGAAGCCTGCGACATCACGTTCACCGAGCCCCGCACCTTGCCCACTGAGCCAAGCCAATTCCCACTCGATCTCAGAATACCACCACCACACCACGTTACAGCATAAACTCTACCCGTAGATCATTACCCTCATTACCATTGTTCAGCCCTTGGACTTCTCGAACTCATGGATCGCCGTCAGCTCATGTTTGGGCTAGCAGTGCCTCCCGAATGTTCTTTTGCTACTATATTACTTTAATCTGATTAGCGACACTGCATGTTCACAGGACTGCGCTGTTCAGGGGGATTAAGAGCGGCATGCGACAGATGGGGCAGAGGGACATATTGAGTGAGTGACATGTTCTGAGTGTACTGCGTCAGATCAAGGGTCACGTGCCAGATTCTTGTGGAAGGTTTTCTCTGATGGTTGAGAGAGGCCGGCTGATGATGGGGCGCATATGTTCAAGTGACCAAGTGCACTGCTGATTGAGGGCTTGGGTGTAGAGTATAACAACCCAACTCGCTTGGAACTCAGATGGATGCCATCTGACATCAAGACGAATGTGGCTGTGTGAGTCTATGGGCTGGTAAATGTACTCTGTCATCAGTGACTAGTTACTGTTTGTGAACCTCGAGAGAACGAAAATATTGTGTAGCAAATGAACAATATTTTTGCAGAAGATGTCAGGAAAAGAAGCATCGCTTCTCTGTATCGTTTTAGCTATCACCTTTGCTATTTCCTGCTGTGCAGCATTGCGATTGTATTGTCGGATAAGAACAATTATAAATAGCAATAGTTGTTCAAATGAAAAATGCTTCCACACACCAATAAAATGAGAAAAAAAAAGGAAGGGGGGGGGATGCAAATCTTCAGCCTGTGGTATGTTGGAAGGGGTGTCTCATACCTTTTGATGCAAAGGAGTAGAGCTGGGCAGAGGAGAGAATGCAATTTAAAATGGTAGTTCTAAGTGAAACATAGATAAGGTGGTCAATAAACACAGAGCTAAAGGAATGTCTCTTCATGTAAAGGTTAACACAGTGAATGCAACATGACGGGCATTCAGAGACAGATTTTTCAATTGTGGAGGAAGTTTTTGTGTTTTTGGTTTGCGTTGTTTCTCTGGGATCATGAAG
>NC_133769.1:318423109-318541870 GCF_003597395.2 Chelonoidis abingdonii | reverse complement strand
AGCCCCATAGACAACCACAAGGGATTGGAGGGAAACTGAATATCCAGGAAATTATTGTGCCTCTTTTGAAAGAAATAGTAGTTTTCATTCCAATCACCTTCTTTTCTATATTGATGTTAACACTGAAATGTCCTAGGACGTGGTTATCTGGACTTTTTTGTTTTGTCTGCCTGAGAGTGCAGAGTGAAATTATAAACTTTTTAAATATTCTTGTAAATTTCATGAAGGCTATTCAGTGTCTTCATTCCTCCGACTTCCCTTCCTCTCTCTCCCCCACGGTTCCTCCCTGGTGGCTGCTGTGGTTTTTTGCCTTAGTTTACTTACTCTTGGAGACCCACCCAGCGGCACCTGCTTGGCTCTCTGCAGGAGCCCCACGGGCTAGTGCTGGGTCGCTGCTGGTCGGTGGAGGCTGAGCTGCATTGTTTGTGACACATTCTATACACATAATACAGTATGTGTGTGTATGTATGAATGTGTGTGTGTCACAACAATGCAGCTGCAGCCTCCGCCGACTATTGTATTTTAGTAATATTGGAGATCCCTCATCCAGGGGGCAGAAGAATGCTTGCCCATGGTCACTACACAGCTTTCCCCAGCAACAACAATGGGAGTGAATTACACAAATGCCAGAACTCTCTTAACCTGGGTGAACCATCAGGGAACATTGAGTTTAAACTGTTCTTATGCAGGAGGCAGTCTCCCTGCTGCAGTAAGAGAAGAAAGCTCTGCAAGCAGCTGCTGAGTTGGCCGCAGGATGAAGCACAGAGCGCAGGGCGCAGCGCTTCACTTTAGGCGACCTTTAGGCGTCCCTAGGGCGCCAGGATTTGGGAGGCGGCAACTTGCTCCAGTGGACCTCTCGCAGGCGTACTGCAGACGGTCTGCTGGTCCCACGGCTCCGCGTGGAGCATCCTCAGGCACTCGCTGCAGGCAGGCTCCCGAGCAACAGGGACCAGTGGACATCCGCAGGAACGCTGCGGAGGTCCACTGGAGCTGCAGGACGGCAAGCTGCCCTGTGCTAGGCGCCAAACCCTGGCGCCGCTCCTGAGTCACTTTTTAGGCTTACTCACATAGTAAAGTTTTATTAAGACAGTACTGGTGGTAGTAATAGTAGCTTTATTTTCTTTCTTGTCATTGCATGGACATGCAATGGGAGGGATCCATGAAGTACGTAGGAGAGGTGGGTGGGTTGCTTGCGATTGGACCGTATGGGTAAGAAATGTAAATTACTTTCACCCCTGCCCAAACCCCAGGGCTCCCAGCCGCCTCTGCAGCTGGTAGCTCCGGGGTTAATTTAAAGGGCCAGGCTCCTAGCTTCAGCTGAATCCCTGAGCCTTTTAAATCCTGATTTAAAAGCCCCAGGATTTAAAGGCCCCACCTCTTCCGATAGAGGCCACACCTCTTCCACTTGAGGCCCCTCCCCCTCCGCAGGACTCTGGAGTACCGGTAAGTCGTTTAAGTTACTTTCACCCCTGGATGGGAGGGACATTCATGGGTCTGCGTGTGGGTTGGCATGCAACTGTACATACAATAAAGGGAGATTCAAAGATCAGCCACAGTGTGTAACCAGCTTCTCCAGCTACATATGCGCTGAGGGAACTTAAGAAAACAGCATTTGCAGGGTAAGGGCATCATACCATTTTTTATTGGACAGAGGGTTTTCTTATCTTGATGGTACATGCCATAGGGATTGGACAAGGGACGGGAGGGGCAGCTAAACTGCCTCATCCACTTTGGTGGGTACTAACTGAGACTGGTCCCTGATACATTACGGGGCCTCTGCTGGCAGTAGGATTTGTGTCAGAGAAGACCTGCCTATAGTTGTGTCTTGCTGTGGTCCTTTCCAGGTTAATGGTGTAGACAAGCAAAGGCCATGTCCCTGGTATGGTTCAATAACAATATTTTCTTGGTTTCTCATAATGTCCTGCCCTCTGCAGTCAGAGTGAGATCTCTTTTTCCAGTTGCTCAGTCCTGCTCTTTTTCTCTGCCTTATTTTCTGGCAAGGTTGATTTGTTTAATGATTAGGAAAGTGGGTGGGTGGGGGGAAATCAATTGCTTCATGGTTTTTGCTTGGATTTTTCAGCTGTGAGCTAGCAACCCCTAAGGACAATATGTGGAACATTTGGGGCATTTAGTCTCTGTTTAGATTTCTGGTGAGTGAGGCCAATGCATACACAGTAAAATGCACGTAGATTTGGTATCATGTAACTGTTTTTATTGTAACTGGCCAAAACCAGACACTAGCTTGTCACTCATTTATTTCTTGTGTAAGCAGAGTCAGGATGAGCTGTACCCTGACATCTGGTGGTGAAGTATGGGAAGTGTGGAAAGAATGTCTGGAATGCAAAATCTCAAATATTTGCATAGGCACGCCTACCCCATCCCAGACTGCTGAGCTTGGGACTGCTTTGTGCAGCCAAAATGACTCAAACCTCAGGTTGGGGGGGGGGGTACTTGCTAGACAAGGGGACATGGGTTCCAAACACACTGTTGATAGAAGAGAGGTTGGGGACAGGTTTTGTGTCTGGTGGTTGCAGGTCCTTGGTGGAGTAAGAAGCCACCAGTTGCACCCCCTCCTCTCTCCACTGTGGCAATGAATCAGAGTTGAATTTTTATTCCCTTAAGACTCTAGATAGCGGTTTGCTTGAAGCTGAACTCACTCGGGCTAATGGTGTGCACTAGCACTTGGGCTCCTCCTTTACTATGTGCTGAGATCACTAAAGAGTGAAATCACAAAAGAGCTGAAAGTTACTGAAGCTGGGAGACTGAGTACTGTGCTAATAGTGGGGGAGCTTGAGCCTATACATGGACGAGCAGCTGGCGGAGTGGAGCAGTTTATGGGATGCTGGAGCGGACCACAGGACAGCTGGTTGGAGTGGAGCGCTGGCAGAGCGGAGAGTATCTGGTTGGCGTGTGGAGCAGCCCCAGAGCGAGGCGGAAGCCGAGGCAGGGTTTGCTGGGACAACTGGAGCAGCTCACGCAGGGCAGCTGGTGGGCGGAGCAGTTTGTGAGGATGGTGGAGAGCAGAGTTGGAGCGGCTGGTTAAGGCGGTGGAAGGCAGTTCGTGGAGAAGGCGAAGCAGACCCACGGAGAGGCAGGGCAGTTGGGCCCTGGGACCACGTTAAGGTACCCCTTCCCCAGGCTGGGGGGGAGGGACCATCTACAAGATAGGGACTTCTTGATTCTGGAGGGTGGCATTGACAGAGATTTTTGGGTTGTTTGGACTTCGGAGTGATGGACTTAAGACCCTAAGGGGGAAGGACATTGCCAAATTACTTGCGGGTGGTGGTTATGGTTTTGTGTCTATAACTCTGTTCTGGGGTTTTCTCCAATGGGATGCCACATGATTCTTCCTTTATTAAAAAGATTTCGCTACACTTCAGACTCCGTGCTTGCGAGAGGGGAAGTATTGCCTCCTAGAGGCGCCCAGGAGGGTATGGTATGTAAGTGTCCCAGGTCACTGGGTGGGGGCTCAAGCCGGTTATGCCTTGTGTTATTGAAACGGAACCCCTGGATACTGAACCCAGCCCTTGTTGCTGCCAACTCAGAGGGGCAGAAAGATTACACTTGTTTGCAGTTGTAAGTAACACATGACTTGCCATCAGGGGTGAAAGTAACTTACAGGACTTACTGGTACTGCTGGAGTCCTGAGGGGGGCGTGGCCTCCAAAGAGGCGAGGCCTCTCAAGATTTAAAGGCCCTGGAGCACTGGCTGTGGCTGGGAGCCCCAGGGCCTTTAAATCAACCCGGGGCTCTGAGCTGCAGAGGTGGATGGGAGCCCCCGGAGCTCATGGGCAAATTAGAGGGCATGGGGCTCTGGCTGCCACAGAGCTCCAGGCTCTTCAAATCCTGGCCCCAGCCTGGCCATCGAAGCTACAGGCGGGATTTAAAGGGCTCTGGGCTCCCCACCGTAGTGGGAGCTCCAATCCCTTTAAATCCTGGCCCCAGCCCGGCTACCGGAGCTGCAGGGGGAATTTAAAGGGCTCAGGGCTCCCCGCAGCCACAGGGAGCTCCGAGCCCTTTAAATCCCAGCCCCAGCCCAGCCGCCGGAGCTGTGGGGGGGATTTAAAGGGCTCTGGGCTTCCCGAGCCCTTTAAATCCCCACCGCAGAAGCCGGTGCAGTCCGGCACGGTGTACTGGCTCTTGCTGGCATAGCTGGTGAGTTATATGGGCCCTTTGGTGCCCATGCTCCACCAATATTTAGGAACGTGGGCCCAGTTCCACCACTGTTTAGGCTTACCGTGCTTTTGGGGGGGCTTCGGGGTCCAGGGGGGCCTGGTGTGATGGGGGGCTGGTGCCGGCAGCAGCAAGTGACCCAGCCCCAGTCCTCACCACCCCGCTCCGCCCCACTGGATCCCAGCATCACTCTGGGGAAGGGGCAGAAGCCGGAAAGAGGTGGGGCAAGGGCTTGTGGGAAGCGGTGGAATGGGGGCAAGAAGAGGACAGAGCAGGGGTTGGTTGGGGCCAGGTTGCTCTCTGCTGCTGGTGCCAGGTCCCCCACTAATCTCCCAGGCTGCCCTGGACCCCCATGTCCCCTGAAGTACGGGGCCTCCCAAAGCACAGGGCCTGGGGTGATTGCCCCAGTCTGTCTTATAGCTAGATGGCTCTACCTGGACCCTGCATCCCCCTGAAGTGTGGGGTCTGGGGTGGTTGCCCCGATCCGTCCTATGGACGGGATGGCTCTGCTTGGACCCATTCTGGGCACCACCAAAAATGATACAAACTTGCTGCCCATGCTTGCCGGTACGCCAGTACACCAGACCAGACCGGACCGACCGGTTTACTTTCACCTCTGCTTGCCATACAGGGTCAGACTAAGGGTTCATCTAATCCAGTGTCCTGACAATGGCCAGTACCAGATGTTTTAGTAGACAGTGCAAGAAACTTGTGCAATAGGCAATCATGGAATATCCTGTCCAAGATTCTTCCTAACCTCCTTTAGTTGGCTTGTGGCCTAAAGCATGAGGGTTTGTAACTGAAAGCAAAATGTGAAGACAATGGTGTTTCTCAGTTGTCAATAAGGTCATAATTTGGTCACTATTTTTGATGATTAAGTATGAGAGGGAAGGAACCCTAACTTAATTCTGGCTTTTAGGTTGAGTTTGCAGTAGGGTGACCAGATGTCCCGGTTTTATAGGGACAGTCTCGATATTTGGGGATTTTTCTAATATAGGCTCCTATTACCCCCTACCCTCTGTCCCAATTTTTCACACTTGCTGTCTGGTCACCCTAGTTTGCAGGGCTAGCACTTAGAAAATAAATCTAGAAAAAAAAATACTTCTTGCAAACCGAGCAATATTAATATGGAAACCAATGAAAGACAGTGCTTATGGAACTCTGCAATGCCAATTTTAGTCACTTTTCCTGAGCAGAACACTATTTTAATATGTAGTGCAATGTGGATGAGTTATGAGGAGCTATAACTTTGCTTTTCTTGACTTTTGTGATTGTAAAATCTCAACCATTATGTTCTATTAATGTAGCGTTTGCGTTTTTGCAAAGAAGAAAGAAATGTTTAGATCTTTGTCTTTCTAATCACAAGGTAGCACTGGATAGGGGCTAGCAAGTGTAGCAACCTTTCTTCTGGAAGATCCACACAGCAGTCTCCAATTCCACATTATCTGTATGGTTCAGTGTACTTTGTGGAACATAGCCCCATTGACAACACGATTTGAACTGAATGTGCATTCTGATGGTTACATTCAAATAAAGACAGAAATAGACATGAATATCTGGGCACGGTGTGGAGAAATCTGGAGTAGTTCAGTTAAAATGGACAGTTCAAAATGCCTAGCTGGTGTGTCTTAACAATGCGTTTCAGATTTCCCCACTTTTCCCACTTGTAATATTAGAAAATTGAGCAGAAAATATCCTGTGCAGTGCATTGTTTTCATCCTCATAACTATATTATTATTTCTCAAGTAACTTTATTTTCTGTTAGCAGGTTTAGAAAGTAGCCTTTTTTTTATCATTTACCTGTGATCTTAACAAGTTTCTAAGTGTTCATAACTGGTGAAAAACACCACCTTTCATACTCTGCATGGTGCTCAGTGATCCCTCAGTACATAAGGAGCTTGCAAGAGATTTTTTTTTTTTCCTGTATCAGGTCCCAACTGGCTTTGCATAACACCAAGAATTTCACACCGCCCTGCTCAGAATTTCTGTCTAGGAGGCTCAGCCCTTAAATGCACAGTTCTCATCATCACACTCTGATCTGATCACATGCCACGTTCTCAAACTTTGCAGAAATACATTTCACTTCTGGGCTGAGAACAAGCACAATAAATGTCACCCAAAGGGTACATTTTCCAGAAAGTTATAGGCATCTGAAAACAATAAATCAGCATGAAATTCTAATAGAAACATAGTTTAGTAACCAACTCCAGAAACACGTACAGTATTTAGAGCTTGATTCTGCAACTGTTTAGGTCCAGTGTTTTGCTTCTAAGGGGAGGGGATTGTGTTGAACAGGAAAGGATGAGAAGAGGAACATGTTTCTGCATTAATGAGAGTTCTGCAGCATGTCCAGTAAGTTACTCCTTGTAGAAGAGTGGACATATGGAAGGTGCATCCCCCTTGTAGTCAGGCATGGCATAGCAGCTCTACTTGTCTAGAGCCCTCTGTAGATGCTGCTGAGGTGGTACATCTCTTTGCACAATTCAGCTCTCTGGCCAGGTCACAATTTTTTTGTATACCCTTTTCAGATTACTCCCCTTCCACAACCACATAAAACAATACCCAATGTTCCAGTCGCTTCAGTCCCTCTTTCTTAAGGTTTCTAAAACCCTCAAGTCCACGGGTCCTCCTCCAGGATATTCAATATAGACCACTCAAAGATATCACTCCTTAAGTACTTCTAGTCACACACATCTCCCAGTACTTTAACAAATCCTGTGTCAGGGGCCTCATGGCAAGAAACTCTCACCTTCCACCATCTTGGCTCTCCTTCAATCTCAGCTCTATATTGAATCTTCTTTCAGGTCGGCTATAGCAAGCATCACCATTTCCTGTGGTCTTCGCCTCTTAACTGCCAGTACTAGGATTTTCCCTAGCCCTAGTGACTTTCCCCTATACCCTCGGCTACTTAAGGCTGTGACAAACTGACAGAGTAAAGTTTTCAAAAGTGCTTAAGTGACTTTGAATGGTAAATAACAATGAGGCTGGGGCAGTGCTACGGAGTAATCTGGATCAGTTGGTAAGAATGCAGACAAAAAATGTTTTAATGTGGTCAAATGTGAAGTTAGGCCATATAGAATAGAGGACTGTATCCTGGAAAGCAGTGACTCTGAAAGGGACTTAGGGGCCATAGTGGGCAACAACTGAACATGAGCTCCCAGTGTGATGCTGAAACATTAATGGCTAATGTGATCTTTGGATATAGAAACAGGGGAGTAGAGAGTAGGGCTAGGGAGGTGATTTTACCTCTGCATTTGGGACTGGGAAGACTGATATTGGAATACAGCATCCAGGTCACATGTCCACATTTTAGAAAGGATGCTGAAAAATTAGAGAGGGTGCAGAACACCCTCCCCACACACACACACACACAAACAATTAAAGGGCTGGATAAGATTTTTTACAGTGAGACTTAAAGAGCTCAATCTGTTTAGCTTATCAAAAAGAAGACTGAGAGGTGACTTGATTACAGGGTATGAGTACCTAGAAGAAAATACCAGATACTAAAGAGCTTTGAATCTATTGGAGAAACGTGTAACAAGAACCAATGGCTGCAAGTCAAAGCCAGACAAATTCAAATTGGAAATGAGGCTCACATTTTAATGGTGAGGGTAACTAATCATCCCTTGAGGTCTTCAGATCAAGACTGGATGCCTTTTTGGAAGATATGCTGTAGCCAAACACAAGTTATTAGGTTCAATACAGGGGTAACTGAGTGGAATTTAGTGACCTGTGATATCCAGGAGGTCAGATTAAATCATCTAATGGTCCCTTACACCCAATATAGTCCATAACTTCATATCTAGTTCTGTACTCCATTGAAAACCCACCAAATGTTTCCAAGTTACTGATCTTAAAGAAAACTTGCACTCAGTAGTTCAAGAATTGTGATAGTACATGAGTTTTCCCCATCGTATGTTTCAGATTTCAGTTGTTTGGCGCGCAATCTCAAGTATCACTAAATTCCTGATAAGCTGCCACACTTAGCTCAAGGATGAGAAATCATAAAGTTATTTGCATATTAATTTTCTAACACTGGCTTTAATAATAGGAGCTAGGTTGGGCAGCCGAAAGTTACATTTGTAAAGCTTACAGCTGTGTTTGGTGATAAGCTAAGAGCTCCTTTTCTAGAGAGCATAACTAAAGCTTTAGCAGTTACTGAAACGACACTTTTATCTCATTATGAAAAATGTCCCTTCCACTGGAAGTTTATCCACACAACGTTATCACGTGTATTGCTTTGTGTACTTAGTTTTCATGGAAATGAGGAAAAGAACTCTTCTGATTCATAAATCATTCTGCCTTTTTTTTTCCATTTGTAACATTCAAATAAACCTATCTGCAACAGAAGGATTTTATTTCTAATCATAAATATAGTTATCACCACTCCCATATTATCCAACAAATGAATACAATGAAATGACTCAGCTGTGGTCTACACTACAGAGCCTACACTACTCAAAGTGTTTACACTAAAATATCTCTCCCACCGATGTAACTTGCCCACTACAGTGACTTAATAATGCCACCTCTGTGAGAAGCGTTGCGCTAAGGTCAATGTAGTCAGGTTGACGCAGTGTCAGTGTAGACATTGTGTTGCTTACATCAACTGTTGCTGCCTTTTAGAAATTGTCCCACAATGCCCCACACTGACAGTTCAATAGGTGCAAGCGCTCCTGGTGAGGACGTTCAACTCTGACACGAGAAGTGTAATGTGCACGTGTAAAACTGATTCAATTACTGCAGTGGCTGTACATCGATGTAACTTAGGTCAACTTAATTTTGTAGTATAGATGTGCCCTCAGAAGTTCATAACAGAATGTTTAACATTATAGTGCCACACTGGAGATGCTATAGTTCAGGGTGAGAGGGAACTTGCATTATAAAACTGATTTATTGTGTGTGCTTGTCGTTTTTCTGAAAGAAAAAAAGAAAAATATCATTTGGGCAGAGATTTCCTAGGTTTCTTCTGAAACCAGTGGCAAACTTTTGGTTCTGGGCTGGTAAAATTCCACGCTATCTTTCTCAGTTATCTGACTCAAGAGTTGCAGGTGAGAGGTAGGGTGAGTGTTCGTCATTCACTAAAGAATAAATGGTTGATTTGTACATATCATGTTTTCAAAAATGGCTTACGTTTGAATTTCTGACTAGCTGCATTCAGCTTATACTGGGCACACCAGAGAGAGTAGGCTATCAGGGAGTCGTCCAGCTCTGTGTGTATTCTCTCCTCAGCCCCAGTCCTGGACACACTTCAGAACAGCCTGGGGCCTGCTCTCAACTGCACCAGTTGGCTATGGTTCTCCTGTTGATCACACACTAGCTGGGTACTGATTGAGCACATCATGCTCTCGCATCTCTTCTAATAGCTTCCCACACACACACATTTCCTCTGATAGCCCCCACACACAAACACACATCTCCTCTGAGAGCCCCTGCCCCATGCACAATCTGCACTAGTGGTTGTGAAAAAGGAACTGGATCTGTTGACACTACACTAGCTGGGGACTCCACCACACTGCAGGTATCCCCATCTGGTGATATAAGCATAGTTTCCATTCCCTTTGTACTAGCTGGGCAACACAAAGGAAGCAGAGCGGGGTTGTGAATCTGGCCCAGGGGTCAGCAACCTCTGGCACGCGGCTCGCCAAGGTAAGCACCCTGGTTGGTGGGGCCAGTTTGTTTACCTGCCGCGTCAGCAGGTCCAGCCGATCGCAGCTCCCACTGGCCATGGTTCATCGTTCCAGGCCAATGGGGTCTGTGGGACGCCGTGGCCAGCACATCCGTTGGTCTGCACTGCTTCCCATAGCCCCCATTGGCCTGGGATGGTGACCCACAGCCCGTGGGAGCTGTGATCGCTCGAACCTGCCGACACGGCAGGTAAACAAACCATCCCGTCCCGTCAGGGTACTTACCTTGGCGAGCTGCGTGCCAGAGGTTGCCGACCCCTGATCTGACCGATAGTCTTCCTCAGTGTGGATACATGCATTTGACCTGTCTGACCACACTTAATTTAGAAATAACTGTAATGAGTGTTTGAAAATCTCTTTGCATCCATGTTTGGGCAAGATTTTTCTCAATTATTTTAGTAGTGCACTGGAGCACACAGCTGCAAGGAGAGGCATATAAATTGTGCTCTGAACTTTGAAATACAGTATAAAGCAGTTCATAAGAAACCATGAGGTCTTCATGGTATCCTGGGCAGCTGTTCCTCCCACTTCAACTATTTTAGTTTTATTAAATGTCAGAAAATTCAGAATTGTAGTTTCCACAGCAACTTGTAACTTAGCCACACAACATGGAACAGATAGCATGTATCAAGGGACAAATGTAGAACCCAATCATGGCAATGTGGAAAAAAGTAACTTTGCAAATCTGAGTCATCCTCACTGGACTCAGTGAGACTATCCAAGTATGTAAATAGTGCTGTTGTACCTTTGTTGGTCCCAGGATATTAGAGAGACAAGGAGGATGAGGTAATATCTTTTATCAGACCAACTTCTGTTGGTGAGAAAGACAAGCTTTCAAACTTACACAGAGCTCTTCTTCAGGGCTGGGAAAGATAGGGTGTCACAGCAAAATACAAGATGGAACAGATTGTTTAGCTAAGTAATCAACTCATATTTCAAGTGACTATTCAAGGTGAAGTGATCAGTTAACACCTCTCCAATCATGGTGGGTGGGAGGTAGTGGTGGTAAGGGAAGAGGAAAAAAATAAAAGCGTGGGACAAGAGGGAGGGATTTAGTAGGTTATAGATTGGTGTAATAAATCATACATCCAGTGTCTCTTTTCAGTACTTAATTTTTAGTGTCTAGTAAAGTTATGTATTTAAGCTCCCAGGCTCGTGTTTTGAAAGTGTTGTGCAGGTTTCCTTTGATGAAGAGGACTGATTGATCACTCTATGCATGACCTCTTTGTGAAAAGTATTCACCCACAGGGGTTGTGGTGTTTTTGTCTTTTATCGTTTTTCTGGAGTTGTAATGATTGTAATGAGATAATGATTGTCTCATTTCAGCTACATAGTTATTATTGGGGCATTTAAAGCACTGGATGAGGTACATCACATCTTGTGATAGGCATGTATAGGACCCTGGATCTTCAAAGACATGAGGTAAGGGTTGGTGATCATCACAGCAGTAAAGATATGTCTACAGGTTTTGCATATGTTGTTCTGGGAGGGTTTGGTGGTGCTTCAAGTTGGTGTGTCCTGGTCTGTGGAGAGCTTGCTTTCTGAAAGTGAGCTTGGAGAGGTTGGGGGGTTGTTTGAAGGCCAGAAGCTGAGGTTTGAGAAAGATTTCTTTTAAGTTGAAGTCCATATCAAACATAGGTTGTAACTGTTTAATGATATCCTGTATGGGTTCCAGCATGGGGTGGTAGATGACAATTAGGGGTCTGCTCTTGGATGAGGTTTTATTTCCATATTGAAGCAAGTTCTCTCAGTGTATTTGGGTGGCCCATTCCATGATCTACTTCTCTGGTGGAGTGTCCTTGTTTGGTGAAGGCAGTTTTAAGTGTAAGGTTTGTATCCCAGACTTTCTCCTTGGAGCATATTCTGTGGTATCTGAGTGTCTGGTTGTAGATAACACATTTCTTCATGGTTTTGGGGTGGTTATTGGATCTATGAAGGTAGGTGTGGGGATCTGTGGGTTTCCTATAAATCGTTGTCTGTAGGGTTCCATTGTTGAAGCTGATCGTGGTGTCTAGGAAGTTGATGCTAGGGTGGGAGTGTTCCAGAGGGAGTTCAATGAATGCGTGGTGGTTGTTGAAGTTGTGGTAGATATCTATGAAGGAGTTTAGATTGTCTTCTCCAGAGGATATATCTCAGGTATATCATTGGTTTCATGATGCATTTTCCCAGAAATTCTTCCTCAACACGTCTCAGCAAGAGATTAGTATACTGGGAAGTGTCACAGGGATCACTCACAGCACATGGCATCTCGACCTGGCAGCTCTGGGGATTAGCTCTTGCCAGGTGCTGCCCTCCTCTGGTGGTATCTCTTCCTATCATCTCTTTCACCCTGCAGCCCCTTTCACTCCCAGAACTTCAGTTTCCTGTTCGTGGCTTGGCCCTTCGGTGTCTGATAGGGAACCCTGGCCTTCCCTCTACACTGAATTCTAGCCCAGGGACCCTATAACAAGCAGCCAAGGTCTGTACAGGCTCCTACCCTTTGCTGATGTTTCCCTGGGCTTCTTCCTCCTTATCTGGCTTCTCCCTCTTTCTGGGTTTGTCAGCTCAAGCTCCCTCCCTGCAGGCAGTGACTGTAGACTACTTCCTTACAGCCTCCTGCGGCTCACAGCTCCTGGGATTTATACAAGCCTCTCCTTTTTCAGGTGTGGCCCGGGCAGTTAATTGGCCTGCCTACCCCTCCAGACCTTGTGTGGGGTGGGCACCCCATAACAGAAAGCCTTCCTAGTGCCCATGATTGTTCCCATGGTTTGAACAAAGTGTTTGTTATTGAGATATACCTCCCTCAGAACACCATTCTTGCTGCCATGGATGTTACGTCCCTATATACCAGTGGTCTCCAACCTTTTTACACCCAAGATCACTTTTTGAATCTACGGACAACCTAGGATCTATCCCGCCCCTTCCCCAAAGCCCCGCCCCACTCACTCCATCCCCTCCTCTCTCTGTTGCTCACTCTCCCCCATCATCACTCACTTTCACCAGGCAGGGGGCGGGGGTTTGGGAGAGGGTGCGAGGGGCCCCATTGTGGGAAGGGGCTCTGGGCTGAGCCTGGGGCAGGGGGTTGGGGTGCAGGAGGGGGTTGGAGTACAAGCTCTAGGAGGGAATTTGGGTGCAGGAGGGGTCTCCGGGCTGGGGCAGAGTATTGGGGTACAAGAGGGGGTACAGGGTGCTGGTTCTGGGAGAGAAGTCAGGGCTGGGGCTTGTGGTGCAGGAGGGCCTTTGGGGTGCAGAAGGGAGTATGGGGTGCTGGCTCCAGGAGGGGCTCAGGGATGTGGTTTGGGGTGCAGCCTCCTGCCAGATAGCACTTACTTCCAGTGGCTCCCAGTCAGCAGTGGGCGCAGAGAGGCTAAGGCAGGCTCACTGCCTACCCCAATCCTACACTGCTCCTGGAAGGGGCCAATGCACCCTTGTGGCCCCTGATGGGGAGTGGGGAGCACGTGGCTCCACATGCTGCCCCTCTCTGCAAGCACCACTCCCACAGCTCTCCCGGCCAATGGGAGTTGGGGGGGCAGTGCTTTCAGGCAGGAACAGCGCACAAAGGGAGACCCCTGCCCCCCAGCCTTTGGGGCTGCGCTGACCACTCCCGGGAGCAGTGTGCAGCCAGGGTAGGCAAGGAGTCTGCCTTAGCGGCAGCCATACTGTACCACTAGAGATTTCAATTGACTGGAAGATCCTCTAAGATCGGCCACTCCATTGTGATCAACCAGTTGGTGACCACTGCTTTACACCAATATCGCTCACAATGACATTATTGCTGCCTGCCTCAAATATGTATGAGACAATGGACAACACTCAGGTATCCCCCACAAATGCATCGTCAAACTCAGCCGAACAATATTAAATTCAACAACAAACCCTTTGTCCAAACCATGGGAACAGCCCTGGATTACAACAAAACATTCTGACTTTCCTGAATCTAAACGTTTCAATTCGGTGCACTGTACCAAATCCACGTTTCATTCAAGTCAGTTTGATATTAAACTGCTTCTGTCTAAGCTGCCATGGTACCTCATGGGCGCTAAGTTTGGATGCCTCACACATCCTCATTCTTTGACATAGGTTGGGCTTGCTGGCTGGACTACAACTTTCAGATGCTCTGCAGTGGCTCAGTAAGAGGTAAGACTGCGGTACCACAGGCAGTTTAATTTTGAACCAACTAGAAACAAAATCTTTCACTTCAACAAACTCATAGCTTTCAGTTACAGATGGGCTGACCCAAAATGAAATTTTTCATTTAGATTTTCCGAACATAAAATTGAAAAACTTGAATATTTCATTTAGATTTTCCTGACAAAAAAATGAAAAACTATATTTTCCCACAGAGAATTTCAATTTTGCAGAAACTAGATTTAGCTATCAGAAAATTATTGTGATGGAAAACCTGCAGCCAGCTCCACTTAGAGCCATTTCAAACTTTTTGAAATACACATTCCATTTAGAAATGAGAGACAGAGATTAATTTCCAAAAGAACTGATGGGGTTTGTTGTTTTTAAAGGACAATATATATTCAGCCCCACTGGCAGCCTCTGCTTAGGATAAAACCTAGACTGCAATAGCAACAACCGTGCAGAATGGAATAAAAATGAATTGAGCAGACTGCACTGTGTCTTGTTCAGCTAGTGCTTTCAAAGAATTGTCTTAATAAGGACTGAATTCACACACAGACACTTGTGAAATAAATAAATAAAAGAGTATTGAACAAACAAAAGAACTTCTCAGTATTCAATATAACATTACAAGCAAAGCATTAGAGGGAGCCAATGTGTCTGTTTTTATGTTCTCCCCTTGTGAGTGCGCATTGTATACACATAAAAATTAACAACCTTTGACTATCCACTTGTATTTATAACATCTGCAATACTAGTGAGTGCAGTTCTGATTTCTCTGTCTTGAGATTGCCAAACATTCTAATTTGGAAAGAAAATGCCAGATAACTCTTGGGGAAAACGTCAAAGTCTCTTGATACCTAGAAATCCTGAACTCTGGGAATGGAAAGTTTGCATGCAGGAAATCCTCTCACTGCCATACAGGGCACATATAGAAACACTGAGCTTTGATTTTTCCATTCCAACCAATTGAGATATAACTGTTTGCAGTTTGAGATTGGAGTGTTCTTTCCTGTTATGGGCAAAGGGCCTGTTTTGATAGTGTAAGTGAAAAAATTGATGGAACTGGGTAAGTTTAAGAAGACTGAGTATGCTATGTTTCCAGCTGACTATTCTATTAAGATAGGTTATCAAAGAGATCTTTTGTCCACGACTATTGATACAGTGGCTCATAAATATTTTCTTATCCAACTTCATTGTCTCATTATATCCCTGTATTCTCCTGTCTGACCTTATCCGTCTGGTGTCATTGTCCTATAATTAGACTGTAAACTCTTTGGAGCAGGGACCTTCTTTTTGTTCTGAGTTTGTACAGTGCCTATCACAATGGTATTCTGGTCTGTGACTAGGGCTACCAGGTATGATGGGTTCAGTCACAGGGATCCCCTTGGGACTGTCACCTGAAGTGCTGAAATTACCTCTGAGCCTGTTTTCCCTACCAGCTTGGGACTTCAGAACCCTGCCTTGTTGAGCCAGACAGACTAGCCTGCTGCAACCTAGACCCAGGGTCTGGACCACGCCCCCGAAGCTGCAGACTTAACTGAAAACAGCTTAGCAGGTTACCTGCCTCCAGCACTCAGACACCCAGCTCCCAGTGGAATCCAAACCCCAAATAAATCTGTTTTACCCTGTATAAAGCTTATACAAGGTAATTTCATAAATTGTTTGCCCTCTGTATCACTGATAGAGAGATATGCACAGCAGTTTGCTCCCTCAGGTATTAACCACTTACTCTGGGTTCAAAAATAAACAAAAGTAATTTTATTAAATATAAAAAGTAGGATTTAAGTGGTTTCAAGTAATAACAGAACAAAGTAAGTCACCAAGCAAAGTAAAACAAAATATGCAAATCTGAGCCTAATACATTAAGAAACTGATTACAGGTAATATCTCACCCTCAGAGATGTTTCAATAAGCTTCTTTCACAGACTAGACTCCTTCCTGGTCTGGGCCCAATCCTTTCCCCTGGTACAGTCCTTCTTAGTTCCAGCTGACATCTTAGGTGGTAAGCAGGGGCTTTCTCATGACTGGCCCCTTCTTTGTTCTGCTCTACCCCCTTTTATAGCTTTGGTACATGGTGCGAATGTTTTGTCTCTCTAGGTCCCCACCCCTCCTTCTAAATGGAAAAGTACCAGATTTAAGATGGATTAACATGTCCTGTGAGACTCCAACCTCCATTCATCCTGGGCTGACCCATACACACAGGAAGGTTTGCAAGTAAACAGAACCATTCACAGTTCATTGATTCCGAAGCACCCTTAATGGCTTCCACTTAATATGCTTGCATCAGTAATACAAGTTTATAACTCATTCTCCTAACTCCAGACATAAAAATAATACATGCAAACAAATAGGATGAACACACTCAGTAGATTATAAGTTTTGTAATGATACCTTACAAGAAAACTTTTGTATAAAGCATATTCCAGTTAATCATATTCACATTCATAAACATATTTTCATAAAGCATGTGGAGTGTAACATCACACCAGGCACTGCAGTACTAAATAAAACTTCTCCCTCCAAGATCATCATAGTTTGCAAATGACTTGTGTCTAATAAAAACAAAGGGAAAATGGCTAAAAGCTAGTTGCAGAAGTCTCTGTCAGAGTCCAACCAATGGGAACAATACATATTTTTGGCTATGAGGACATTGCTATGAGGGAAGCAAAGAAAAATGTCTTTGCTTCACAGATCTCAGTAGACACAACGGAGAAATACAGCGGACTTGTTCCAGGATGTATGCAGCTGGTTCAACTCAAGCTGTCTCCACTTGGAAACAGAATTAAGTTTCTCTTATTGTGAGGAATTTGCTGAATAGTTTGCTGATAAAATCAGTTAGATTTGTATGGAACTTACTGTGCCTCTGTGGGCACGGCAGTGTCTCTGGGGAAAGATGCCCAGTCTTTTGTGAGCTTCACCCAATGTCATTCACTGACATTCTAGAAGCACTGGGAGTGCTTTGGGCCAACCTGTGCTCCAGGCGCTGGTCCCTCCTCACTGGGGAAGGCCAGTGGTGACACAATGGCCCCTTGGTGGAAAGTTGGGTGCCAGTTGTTCTAAAGGAGGTGCTGGTGAGATCCATACTCAGGAAATCAACTTTTGGTGATGAAGAGTAGAACTTTAGACCAGTATTGAATCTCTTTTTTGGGGGAGTCTCCAATCCATTCTGAAGATAGCAGTGTCTAGACAGTACCTTCTACTAGATAGAGTATCTGAACTGTGCAAGTGTGTGATCATGCAGAGAGGATAAAATCTTTGAATACTAATACAATCTGTAGAGATTCTTAGTAAGTTCAAATAACAGCAACTTATGATTCTGGGACCGAAGGCCTTGCATTCTATCCCTGCTGTAAGCTGTGAAATCCTGGCGTGGCCACACAGTCAGTAGAGGAGTCTTCATCCACAGTGCAGCTGCCCAGTACAGATCCATGCAGCAATTGCACTTGAGCATTGACCTCTATATTTCATCTAGGAAAGCAGTGTTTTGCCTGACATTTTTTATAGAAGGATGAACAGTAGCATGTACAGGAAGCTACATCCCATTTAGAGCCCAAGAAATCGATTTTATCTGTGCTCTGATCAATTGAATTGTGGGGTAAGTTCACCATTTATTTTAACTAACAAAACACCCTCCCCTCTCCCAGAAGAATTCCATGAAAAAAGGAATGCAATAAGATATCCTCTTGGTTTGCTTTAGGAAATCAATATTTATTGTGCATCACAATGGGAGAGAACTAGTGTGAAGAGCTATTGTGCTGCTTATTCTGCTGCAGCCAGTTTGTCCCAATAGCTGGCTGAGCTGCATAAAGCCAAAGGGGTAGGTGACCAGCTCAGATCTCCAGTTGAGCTCTGACATTTCCACCAATTGAGGATCTGCGCCAAAGCCATTTGTAAGATCAAAGAATCAGCAGGTTTGGTTTGAACTTCAAGGGCCTGATTCTCATAAGAATGGCCATATTGAGTCAGACCAATGGTCCATCTAGCCCAGTATCCTGTCTTCCGACAGTGGTGAGTGCCAGGTGCTTCAGAGGAAATGAACAGAACAGGTAATCATCAAGTGATCCATCCCCTGTTACCCATTCCCAGCTTCTGGCAATCAGAGGCTAGGGACATTCAGAGTATGGTGTTCCATCTCTGCCCATCCTGGTTAATAGCCATCAATGGACCTAGCCTCCATGAACTTATCTGTCCTTTTTTGAACCCTGGTTATAGTTTTGGCCTTCACAACACCCTCTGGCAAAGAGTTCCACAGGTTGACTGTGCACTGTGTGAAGAAATACTTCCTTTTGTTTGTTTTAAACTTGCTGCCTATTCATTTCATTTGGTGACCCCTAGTTCTTGTGTTATGAGAAGGAGTAAATAACACTTCCTTATTTACTTTCTCCACACCACTAAAGATTTTATAGACATCTATCATATCCCCACTTAGTCATCTCTTTTCCAAGCTGAAAAGTCCCACTCTTTCTAATCTCTCCTCATATGGCAGCCATTCCATACCCCTAATAATTTTTGTTGCCCTTCTCTGTACCTTTTCCAATTCCAATATATCTTTTTCGAGATGGGGCAACCAGATCTGCATTCAGTATTCAAGATGTGGGCATACCATGGATTTGTATAGAGGGAATATGATATTTACTGTCTTGTTATCTGTCCCTTTCCTAATAGTTCCTAACATGCTGTTTGCTTTTTTGACTGCCGCTGCACATTGAGTGGATGTTTTCAGAGAGCTATCCACAATGATGCCAAGATCTCTTTCCTGAGTGGTAACATTAATTTAGACCCAAGTTAAACTAAGGTGCCTTTGCACCTTTCTGCCAGTGTACGGTGGCTTTGAAGTGGGTAGATATCATACTGTAAGGCTCCTTTACATTGTCAAAGAGGAATAAAGAGTCCCAAGTGTAACTGAGTCCTAAGTGTAACAGCAGGGTAGGAATGGGTTCTTTTTCAACCTTACAGAGATCAGGGTTTTATTTTTAAGAATCTCTGTATGTGACAGAAGCACAGAGATTTGTCGTAGACAGTTATGTCAGTTTACGACTAGGCCTTGGAGAAAAATAAAAATATTACTTCACAATTATCTTTAACAAACAAGAAGCTGTTTCTATGACAGTACATCATATTAAACTAAGGGTTCACGGGCTGGCAAAATTATACACACACCCCTACCTACCTCTCAAAACATTCAGGAACCAATTTCCAAAAAGAAGCAATTATCAAAAGCACCTTTTACACATAGGTGCTGGAACTAGGGGTGCAGGTGAAGCTGCATTACTCGATGGTTTGAAGTGGTCTCCATTATATACAGGGTTTACAGTTCGATTCAATGGCTTTCAGCACTCCTGCTATAAAAATTGTTGCAGCACCCGTGCTCCTGCATGGTATAGAATTAGCTTTTGATCCTTGGATGTTGTTTAAATAATGTCATGTTTCAACCTCATTTTCACATTGCAGTAAATGATATTGGAATTTGTCCCTGCCCAAGATACTACTACAGACAATCAATTTGTGATACATAAATTTTATGAATCCTGTGAAAATATGCTTCACATTCAACAAAACATATTACATATACTTAGATAGATTTGCTTTTGCACTTGCTGCATTTCTGTAACCAGCTGGTCTAAAAGTTCAGATCTATTATTAACTACCTGGTAATTTTTCCATAAAATTGTAGCTACCATATTTTAATTTTCATCTGCTATGAATCAGTAGTTTTTCTAGGTAAGAAATGCTGTGTTCCAGTTGCCAGTCCATACTGAAGGTCTAAGTCTACCTTCAGTTGCATTTCTGAAACAGCTGGATTGTACAGTAATATGTCCTGGGGATCTCTTCTCCAGATTCCTGACCAGAATTTAGAAACAATTAACATAGGGATTGTCTTCAGAAGATCTGTCTCAGTTTTTACACTGAATCCTTTGCATCCCGGGCCAGGACTTTAGGACTTCCCTCAATGCTGTGTGAATGCACCTACAGGACAACTCAAAGCCTCTAGAAATAAATGGGAGCCTTGCCATTGATTTCAGGGTGCTCTGGACCACACTCGTCACCAGTACAGATATGATTAGTCATAATCAATAAAGCTAATAGTTTATATATCTGTGTTGAGTCTCAGTTCCCTGACTTAATGGACTCTAGTAACTTGGGACATTAATATACGAGTTCAAGTGAAGGCAGAATGTGGCACAATATTCATAATAATTTGTGGTGGGTGATTTGAAGAAAAAGGCTCATCTGAAGCTTATCCAAATACACCTCCTTGCTTTGGAAATCGAAGATGACAAGGCACTCTTGCTATATTTGCAAAAAGTTTGCCAGCTTTGCCCAGGCTGGAAACACCAGAACAGCAGCCTTTTCTGCACTATTCTGGTACTTCCACTTCCTGTGAAGTCAGAAAGTGCAAATGCACATGGATTTTTTTAGATTAACCATATTTTTGAGAATCCAAAAACATTACATTCAAAATGTTGGCAAATGTTCGAATTGCTTCTTTTGTTGTCAGAACTGGGGCTCCCATCCCTGCTCATAATGTTGAGTCTCTTGGACTAGTTTTAGATGGACTTTTGGCTACATTGCATAAAAAGTAGCTAAACAAACATACTTCTTTTCAAGTAAGGCTGTATTACAGGTGGCATTATCAACTTACCATTTACCACTCTGCAGTGATTGCAATGCTACGGCATATTCTTTTCTAAGCACAGGTAAATACAACCCACCCTATAATGGAAATTCCAGTATAGCATATTCAACTGGCTCCAGCTGGCAAAGTACAGTCAATGAGCTTCTAAGATATGCATTGACCACAATTCTGTAAATGGGTATAGTGACACTTTCAACAATTCCCTATTCTACTTGTCAGAAATACTCACAAGTACTAGGAACACCAGCAATAACCGTAAAAGCAGCACATGACAAGCTTTAAAGGGTGCCTGTGGTAGCTTTTGGAACAGAGCAATGCTTCTATTTGTGTACTGGTTAGTGGGGGGTGGACTACTCCATCTGCCACCCCACCACCTACAACAATCCAGGGTTTTAAATACAATAACCCTGGATTGGACGCAGTATAATGCTTCATCATAAGACAGAACACTTTTGCTTTGAAAATTAAATCCTGGTTACATTTACCATTTTAGGTTCATATGGAGTTGAATTAAGTGAGAAAGACTCTTCTGTGTAGCCGAAATACTTTTATGAACTGTAGCAGAGATTGTGTCTTCCTCTGTGCATGTTCAGGGATTACTTCATCTTTGGCTTTACTATCATGTAAATAATAATAAATACTGTTTATCTGGTCTTATGTGATTCAGGTAGTATGCTGGCAGAAACTGGGTATAGGAAGAATACAAACAGTGAAAAGCACCTTAATTTAATCAGTCCTCAAGCTATGATCATTCTGTGCTGAAGGGTTTATTTCATACTTAGTATCACACATCATACAAAAATAGAGTATAGCTTTTTACATATCATCAAAAATGTATTCTAAGTAACTTGCTCTACTAGACAAAAATACTTTTGGAGAATGCCTTTCTAATCAAAACCTCACCTATAGGAAATGTTTCCAGGAATATCTCTCCAGACAATCCTCCTCCAAAATAATACAGTTCTTAGGAACACCCTTCCACACAAAACTTATAAGCAAAAGGCCTCTGAGGAAACTAAAGACTCATTCCCTTCAAGTTTGTGTACATATGCCTATGTCCCAGAGTGTCCAAAGTGCAGCTTTTATAGTTGCAAGCTGAGCTCAAACAACCCACAGGTGAACTAAAAGCCTTTCTATTATTCACCCAATTAGACTCAACCAGATCCCCTTTAAGAGTGGAGCCAGCTGCTCTTTCACCTGTTATGGGGGGTTGTTTTTTCCTCTCCTAGCTAGTGGGTGGCGGCTCTGCTCTAACAAGGGCTATTGCTTTCATTTGAAAAACTGATTTGATTTAAATTAAACCTGAACTGGCAGAACTAAAGCTGGTTGAACTCTGGGGGAAGTTCTGATATGTGTCTAAATTTCTCATATCCATCCTATCTGTAAGTTCAGCTAGGAAGACCAGCCCTAAAAGGTTGGGAGTGGGGCACTGGTAGGATGATAATGAAATCTTTGTAGGTTAAGTCCAGCTTTAGTTTAAATTAACAATCACAAATTCTTGATAAGCCACACATTCCATAGTGCTAGTAGGTACAATTTGTTCAGAGGTACAAGTTCCAAGGGAAACTGTAGAATCCCCATCAATGGATGCTCTGAAGAACAGGCTGAACAAATAGCTGTTAGGGATGGTCTAGATTTCTTCATCCTGCCTGTGTGCAGGGGACTGGACTTGACCTCTTGAAGTCCCTTCCAGCCCTACATTTCTATGTGTCTCCTAAGTGTCTCTGATATCAGCTACTTTTTGGTGATTTGTACTCTCTGTTCCCCCAACTCCTGTATCCTACAGTGATTGCATGCCTGCAGAATGCTGAGGTCAATGGAATGGTCATATGTGCAGCTTTCTCATCTAATTTCATAAAAATACTCCTTTGCACAGCAAACAGGCAACTAAGAGATGTGGTGCAGCGTTCTCAGCAGATAACTTGTAAATTCTAACCTTAGCTTTTACAATGACTCTGGCCTTAGGCAAGTCTGTAAACATTTCTGCCTCAGTTTCCCTATCTGTAAAATGTGGGTAATTTACTTATGTCCGTCAGAGGGTTGTTGGGATGATTCATTAGCTTACACATGTAAAAGCATTAAAGACCAAAAGTTCTGTCACAAGTGTCATGAACTGCTGTTGCCCCATATTGTCAGAAGCTATGCTATAGAAAATCCAGATGTAGTGATCCTGATTCTCTTCTTTTCTTCACCAGTTGTGCACTGCTATAAGTGTCATTTCACTTAACTTCAGTGGGGTTACTCCTGATGGTCCTTAGGGCTTGGGCAAGAAAATCACAAATAATTGGGAGAGCGTTTACTAGCTTGCCACCAGCCACAACTCAATTCAGCTACTGCTGAATCTGCAGACACACTAGATACTTCCTTTTGCTTAGAAATATAATTTCTTTGTCAGGTTTATCCATTAGATTTTCCTGTTTTAGCATTTGTCTGTCTTTACTCTTGCAGACAGAATAGACCAGGCTCCTCTGCACTCTCTGTCTTTGATATAGAGCATCCATTTTGTGAATGAAGTGCCATGACCTCTCTTTCTCTCTTATCCTGTGTGGACTGTTTTAAACTGGTCTGTTCTGCACAGTTCTGGTTTTTACTGCATAGTGCTTCATCTTTATAGTTATTATCAGACATTTATATCAGTTTCTTAACATGCTGGATATTACTGGTAGAGTATCCACTGTCCAAGGTTCCAAACGTAAATGGAAAATAGCTTTTGGGATGGACTCTAGAACTTTTTGGGTGCATGAGCATTTCAAGTATTAGGAAGCAGCATTTATTACCTTCATTTTTTGTTTTACATGAGGGGTGTGGAACACTTGGTACAGAAAGAGAAATTCTGCTCTGTGTTAATCTGAAGTAACGCCACTGAAGTCCTACAATACACTCTAGATTTATATTGGTATGGCTCACACCAGTACATGGGTATTTTATATATAAAACTGATTCTCCTAAAGTTTTTATGGTATCAATCACAGGGTATTTCAGATATTAAAAAAAAAAAAAATTCTGAACGCAGGGCCTGAGGCCAGTGCACCTCCAGAATAATGGCACTGAAGTTAAATCCATTGCCTTAAAAACAAAAACAACCCCCTCCCCAAAAACCTCAAGCTCCTGTTATATTTACACTCTGAAACCAAGTGAAAATGCAAAAACCACACTTATCCTTCCCTTTCTCCAAGAAAAAATATACAGAGGTAGGAGTACGTATGCATGCCATCACCCTGGTCACTTTGTAAGGTTGTGTCCCTTTCCTTCCTGCCCACCAACACCAACTTCCTCTGTTTTTGCTTCGTTGTAGACGGCAAACTCTTTGTGATAGGGACCCTGACGGGCCATGTGCCAAATGTTGCCAGTCCCTGATCTAGTCTGACCTCTGTATATCACAGGCCATAGAATTTCACCCAGTTACCCCAATAACTTATCTCTGACTAAAGCATATCTTCCAGATAGGCATTCCTGAAGACTTCAAGAGATCCACCACTTCCCTTGACAGTTTGTTTCAATGGTAAATCACCCTCCCTGTTTAAAATGTGTGACTATTTCCAATCTAAATTTGTCTGGCTTCAGCTTCCAGATGTTGGTTTTGTTATGCCTTTCTCCACTAGATTTTATTTTCTCCCCATCAAAGTACTTATGTGCTGTAATCAAGTCATCTCTCAATCTTTGTGTGGATAAACAAAATTGATTGAGATCCGTAAATGGCTCGCTTTAAGCTGTTTTTATTTTGTGCAGCTCTTGAATAATTTTTGTGGCTCTTCTTTGTGCCTTCCCTGGTTTTTCCACAGCTATTTTTAAATAGGGGCTACATGCGGGGACTGAATATGTCAACTGATGTTTGGAAAGCACCTCTTGCAATGCCAATATGCATCATCATCATCATCATCAATTATCATCAATGCACTGGTGTAAATTCTGTTCCAGAGAGGACTCTAGCCCACAGATTCCAGGAAAAGGGCACGATACAGCTTTAAAAGGCTTAGGCACATAACATGTCCAGGCTTACAGGGCTGCACAGAAACATAAGGGGGCATAAAAATCGGCTCCCATATCCCTGCAGGGCCGCTCTGCACCATAAGTCAAGGCACATAGGGGTAAGTCGGTGCTGCATACTCACTATTCCCTATAGCAAATGGGTCTTGCTGTATGTCCCCAAGAAAACAGGCCTTGCTGTATTCCAGCCAAATCAGCTGAGCAGCCCTGGTGAGGGATGGGGTAGTAATCTGCTGCTTGTAAGGGCTGGTAGCAGATTGCTACCCACGGGGGAGCGGAGTTGGAATCATGCCTTTCTGAAAACCAATTTCTTCTGTGCATGACCCCACACAAAGGACAGATTGTATCCACAGGCTCCAGCCTTGTAAGTTAGTCCTGTAAGAAATGCATAATGGCAGAGATTTTTAAAATAGTTTATTAATCTCCCAACAAAACCTCCCCATCCCTTGGGCCTAATTTCCCTTGCCCTCCTTCTCCTCCAGCTCCATTTGTTGGTTGTACCAACTTGTCGTGTCTTGTCTAAATTCAGGTTGTAAGTTCTGTGAGAGGGACTGGCTCTCATTAGCTCTTTGTACATCACCTAGCACAGTGGGGCCTCATCTGTCTAAATAGACCTCTGGGCACTACTGGAATACAAATTAATAATACTTCTATTTGTATTTCCCAATAAATGGAAAAGTGAGCTTGCTTCTTGGGCAATTGTATCCATTTCACAGTGCACCCTGGTTCTGCTTGCAGTCTTTGAGTGCTCTAATCAGCAATAATGGACTGGAGTTTGGAACAGCCCAACTCTGTCAGGTCAGGGCAAGCACAAAGCAATGAGAGCTGGGCAATGAGGTTGCACCAGCACCTTGTGAGGACACCTGTCATTATGGACTTGATCCTGTTCTCATGGGAGTTGATGGGCAAAATTCCCATTGATTTCAGGAGGAACAGGATTTGGTCTTAAGTTTGGAAAGAGGGGCACTGAGTGTTTGTAATAAAAGCATGAAGTACCCATACTGGCTCTAGTACCTGAGAGAGTGACAGTTCCAGTGATTTAGAATATCTGGGAAAGTATTAATATAGTCTACTTTGTTACACTGACGTCCAATTGCAGCAGTATAAACAGAAAAATATAGCTGCTCTGCAGCAGACATGACATAGCGTTTCACAAGAAAACCATAATTGTCTTGATACTTAACGTCAACAACTTACCACTACCACAAATACCTACCTGAACCAAACATTTCATGTGTAACCATAAAAAGCCCAGTTAGGGGGGAAAAAAACCCACCTGTTCAACCAATAGTTCTTTAAACCATGTTAGAAAAGGGCTGCTATTTAATGGTCAAGTTAAATAACGCACAACAGAGGTTAAATGGATCACTGCCATAGGAATCAAACTCAGACACAGAGACTCTGAACCGAGACAGAAGGGCTGATCCATATTCAAGGTGATCATTATGGGCCCTAACTAGCAAGAGGTGAGGGTAACAAAGACCTCCAGGAAAACAAGAGGAACCTCTAAGAGACCAGGTATGTGGGTGGTGGATGCTATTTTTCCAGCATACGGACAGAGAATTTAGACAAAGACATAAATACTCTTGCTGGAAGGTTGCAGAGTAACATTATTTTATTTCTGAGAATTCAGAACAATAATACACCAAGGAGGGAGAAAGGGAGCAGCCTGTTTGCTAAGGCAGAGAGGCACAACTCAACTCACCTTTAAGCTGGCTCTTTCCCAGAATGACTCTGACTGCACGCTTTGCTCCAGAGCCCCCAACCTGCAAGCAGGATCAACTCCCTACTCTTAAAATGAAAGTTTGAAATTCCAATACACTGCCATGGAGCAAGGGAAATTTCCAATATTTTGGGGCTAAATTATGGAAAAATTAGGCTAACAGAGATGGAAACCCATTAATAGTTTGGTTGAAATTTGTATTAAGAAAAAGCAAGAAATGATAAACAACGTGAAGTAGGGGTCATTTCTTTGAAATGATTTGAAATGTCAACTTCTCCTCTTCCCAAAAAAGAGGGAGCAAAATGTAACCCTAGGGGATCATAACCAATGATGATTGAGAAACTTCTTTTACTGTTATAGCACTGTTGGCAGTCCCCATGATAGTGAGTGAGAATCTGCCCACTATGGAGCAGAAGTTTATACGGATTTTTTGCTTTATGAAAATTCTGAGGAAGAAAATAATGTAAGGTTAAAACAAGCTTTGAAGGTAATTGAGACTGCTAGAGAAAAATGTATGGCATGACAAACCTGACAACACATCTGAAGGCATTGGAGTGATTACATGGTGGGTGAGAGCAGATCTACAAAAAGTCAAGGCCCAGATTTTCAACTGTGATTAGTGATTTGGGATACCTTCATTTTTGGGTGTCCACTTTCAGATATTAAGAGGGTGGATGATTAGCACTTTATAAAAGATTTGGCTCTTTGAAAGCATGGCGGTGGGCAGAAAATTGTGTCACTGTTGTCTGCTGAAAATCTTGATCCAAAGCTATAAGTAAAATGCACCTAAAAATATAACAAATCTGATGGGTTTCCTCTGTATGAGCAAAATTTTGGTTCATTTTTAGCCTGACCTCAACAGACAACGGTCTTTATGTATTGTTTAAAACAGACTCTGGGTTTATCTGGGATGATGCATAGGAGTGTGCTGAGGAGGATCTAAAGATTGTTGTCCACATCCCCAGTACGGGCATTGTAAAGTCCTTTCAGCAGATGTTAACAGTTATTATCTCATAGGGTGCTACTCTAGTTACCTGGGGACGACTAGACACCCACAGAGTACTGTTCCAAGTACGGTTTCAGATGCTGAGATCAGGTATGTCCAAACAAAGAGGTATTGGTGAGTGTATAGGCATGCAAGAGGTTCACAAGATAATTTCATGGTTTTGCAAATTTCAGGCTAGTGACAGACCACAAGCATCTTGTAACATTAATAAAAAATGAAGACCTAGAGAAAGTACTTTTCACAGCTCATGCATTTGATGAGCATTAAACTTTTGAGCAGGAATCTACACCTATGGGATTTGATAATCCCAGTGAATCAAGTGGACAAAACCCTCCTCAAAGTCAGAAGATCTGGATCAGAGATGAAGCTGGAGGCTCTTCCAGGTCAATGATTTCTGGTTAAACAGTAATTCTTTTTAAAAAGATTGTTTATGCTGAATAAATCTGTTGCAGGAAGGCAAGCAGGAGCATGTCTGAAGAAGGCTGTAGGTAGCAGCTGTATACGGAAGCAAAGAGAGAGGCAGACAAAGGAGCTCTACGGATAATATTCTTTTCCTCAGTTTAAAAAAGTGCCTTGTTCAGTGTTAAAAGAAAGTAATTCTTTCATTCTTTGCCATTGTCTCTGGCACTCATCTTTAGGTGGTGCCCTAATTAGATGCCCACTTTATCTTCCCCTTCTCCCTTTAACTGAGTATTATGGTATTGCCTGGAGATTCATGTTAATAACAATTTTTCTAATTCACTTTATCTCATATATAAGTACTTCTTTCTGCCTTCATTTCATTTTTCTTTCCTTAATTTCTCTAGCTTGCTGTATCTTAGTGTCTTGTAACATCTGCTGTCCCTCTACTTGTTCCTTCTTCCTCCATCCCATTCCCTCCCTTTCCCTACCTCTCTTTTTCTGGGCCATGAAAAATGCACCAGTTTCCTTTGCCTGTCAGTCACTCTTTCAAGTCTTTCCCAAAACAATACATTGATTCTTCTCTCCCTATTATCATTAGAGGATGAAGCGACCTCCCTGGAAGAATCTTCACCCCTCTTGCCAATCTTCAGTGGGGCCACTGGGTTTTGAATGCTGAGGGCTAGCTATTGGGGGTGGAGGCCTCTGGATGGTGGACAGTACAGTCACAGACCTGGCTCTTTGCTAATGTCATAGAGACCAACCTTTCAGTTATAAAGGGTAGAACTTAAAAAATAGATTTGCAGTTAGAGGCCAAGGAACACCCAGGAGCAGTGCCCTTTCCTACTATTCTTGTGGGCCAGCCTAACTCTGGCCCTTGCTCTGAGATGGATAGATATGTTGGCTTGTCTGCTCCCAGCAGAAGATATAGGGTGTTTACTCCGCTCAAACTAGCGGATTTGGGGGATTTGCTGATGCCAGGAGCATCTACATAGAGATCCTGTGTCTCTGTACTGGCTTCCAGCTCCCTGCTATCATAGCACATGCAGGAGCTATGCTCCCAAGCTATGTCCTTCTGGCTCAGAACTCCCACCTCAGAGAGGACTTCTCAGCAAGAGAGGAGCAGTAGATAAGCTATTGTCATGCTGGAAAAGTGCCAGGGATTTAGAGGTGATGAAAATGCAGAGAGTGGCCATCCCCCAGCTCTCCTGCTTCCCAGTCTTTGCCTGCTCAGTCCCGCATCATAAAGCCTATTCATTCTGAAGCCTGCAGCGTGCTATGAAAAAGGCAACAACAGGACCCTAAAGGTTTTTTTTTATTGCAGCAGGTATTATAGAAATCAAATCTGGCTGAACTTTTCTTTTTAATTATGAGAACTTGGCTATTTTATACATGAAATGCTTTGTTTTAAGTCAGTTTGTGTTCCCCCCATCCCTGTACAAAATGGAAAATATAATCAATAATCACAGAGATAGAAAACAGTAATGTCAGTAAAAGTACAAGATCAACAGATTGGGAACACCCTACCTTTGAAATATGCACCTCACATGTTAAGCACAAGGCTACGCATCCTTTGGCTAATGTCCAAGGCCTATAAACAGTATTATTTTTACCAGCAGAGGGGTTCCAATTCACCATCCCTGAATGCTATAGAAAGATGTTGAGAACAGCTGTAAAATTAATAACAGAAATGTGGATATAAAAAGGTTTGAAGTATAAACATTAACATTCCTTAGCACATACCAAATCTTAACATTGTTTTGCTTCCAAAAAGAGATTAAAATTTTTCATTAAATGCAGACTATTTTGAGATTGCAAAAATAATCAAGAGTTGAAAACACAGTGATCTATTTTGCACTGAAGCAATGAAAGCTATGAAAAAATTCCAGTACCACTGTAGCTTCTTATGGAGTTTGAATTCACTATGTTTGCAGGCAGTTTAGACACTAAACTAGAAGGTCAGATTCTGATCTCCATTAGAAGAACTCCATTGGAGTGGATGGACTCACTTTGGATTTACACCAGATTAAATAAAACCAGAGTCTGTCCCATAGTGTTTAGTTAACATTTATGGAAAGTTGTGTAGGTTAAAATGAAATTACAGGAGGAGTCTCCTCTATTTTAATTCCAATGTAATAGAAACATGAGAATGAAAAGGGAACACTGTATTCAGTTTTTCAGTCAGGGCTACTGTCAACGCCTCTTTCCTTGTGTAAGGCCGACAGACCCCAGTCATCAGCGGGTAGGATTAAATCTGGGACCTCTGGAGTTTAGTGAATGAGCCTCTACTGCATTAGCTAAAAGCCATATAGCACTTAGCTAAGGCTGTAGAGCAGACTCAATCTCTCTCTAAGTGGACTCGGTGCCACTAGATGGGACAGAACACCACACCCAGGATGCGTGTAGGTAATACTTGTACAGCTCAAGGTCAATTCAAATCAAGTTTAATTTACTGTATATTTTGCTTCCTCAATTAAAAAAAAAAAGGCCAAAGAGCTATCTCCCCACTTGTCCTGCTTAGAGGCACAGAGATTTTCTTCCAGAGATACCTGGGACAGTGGTAGGGAGAAAAGGAGACCTCTGCCAATGGGACCCTAGGATCTGCCAGTTCAAGTTTCAGATTATAATCCCTACGTCCATTTTTAGGATGAATGTGCACTCGCAGATGTACCAGGGAAGATTGCCAGCATCTGAGAGCTCCAACAGTCAGTTGGTTTACCTTCATCAAGCCAGCCAAGTTAACCAGGTTCAGCATAGGAGCTTGATTCCCAAGACCAGGGAATGGATGCATTTGCTTGAGATTGGAGCACAGAACCAGGATATTATTTCCTTACCCCTGATTCCCAGAGATATGAGAAGAAATTGGGTGGCATGGATGTGGCCTGGACGTGGTTGTCTGAACTGAGGAGATCACCACACATACCTCCCTGCAAACGTCCCTTTCTGCAGAACTTCTATCCCAGCACTCAGTGAGCTTCTCCAACCCAGAACATTTTTCACAGGAAGTAAGTGAATGTGAGCCTGTTATGGGAAATGTAGGTTCCAGTGCCATAAGCAGTTGATTGTACTCAGCTTTAAGTCTCCTTTTAATTGAGCCTGCGTAGTGCTGTGTCGTGGCTTTTCCTATATCCACTTGGGTCTTCCACCACACTGAGTGGGTGCATGGGTGTAACTGAAATCAGAATCATACCTGAGGTCTCCACGCTGGTCATGAACTTGATCCTGCTCCACTGAAGCTGATGGCAAATCTCTCCAGGTGAAATCCTGGCCCTCTTGATACCAGTGGGAGTTTCTTGCCTCACTGAAGTTAATGGCAACTTTTCCCCTGGTCTTTAATTAGAGCAAGGTTATGCCATAGATATCAAGTGTACCCTCAGAAGACAGAACCTGGTCATAGTGAAGCATGGTATAGTCTTCTCTGGGGATTTCTGGAACAACTAGAAAGTAGTAAGAACCCCCTCTAAAAATATCCAGCTGCAAAGCACTTATTTTAAAGGAAACTATTGACCAATCTTACTGCTGAGGAATGTATCACATGCTTTTTAGCTTGAAAGCACAGAAAATGGCCATAGCTAGATGAAGAATAAACATTTGGAGAAGGGTCCTTCCAAATATTGGGATTTATAAGCAAAGGAAAAGCACAAAAGGCCTTGATTTGGAGTAATTGCTGACTGAGGGAGTAACCTTGAAAGAGAAACAAAGCTAACAAATACATTGTGCTTTGCCTCTCAGATTTCACTTTCTATTTACCTTGGCTATGACAACACTGATGAAGTTGTGATAGATGTGTGTAGTGATGGCTAATGGGGTTCTATAACAGATGGTATATATTTGAACTTTCCAGACATCAGACAATAATTGCTTGCATGTAGCAGTGGAAAATAAGTTACAAAGAAAATCTGGACGGGCCAAAGGTCTTATTTTAAGAAAACACTGAGAAATGAAGACTCATGTGGCTTTCATTTTGCTAATAAACCTGCTGATGTGAAATCTGAACACATAAACAGCTAATTATCTACGTCATGGAAGTGCAGCTCCATGCTAGGGATCCAATACGCTGTGCTAGTTATTGAAGTGTATAACTGGAAGAAGGAAAACCAGATCTTTGCTCCTCAGCAACTCCCATTTTCATTAAGAAGGCACCAGGTATTGTACCAGCAAATAGTCTGGGAAAGGCGAAACTCAAACCTTTGGAGTAATTTATTGTAACACTATGTAAGAGGGCAGCTTGCTGTTGGGCTGGAGATCGAGGGGCCAAACCATCCCTGTTTACAGAATAAGTCCCACATGAGGAGACAGGCAATTTCCTCTAAAGAGCAGAAGGTGGCCACAGCACGGCAGAAGGTTGTAGTCAGGAGGTTGTAGTCAGACTTCAGAGATTGAGGAGGCTACTGCAGGGAAGATGCTGAGACTAGGAGAAATGCTTCAGCTAGGATGGGCTGGGAGTAGCCTGTTAAGGCAGGAAGGAATCTATCCAGGGCAGGCAACCTTGGGCTGAACCCAGCTGAAAGCTGGTGGGAAGACTTTTGTGCTTAGTTTTGGACTTTAAGTAAATTAATCAGACCCTAAGGAGGGCTGTTGTGATTGGATTGGAAAAAACATATGTGGAGCTTATTTGGGGATCCAAAAAGGGAAACTGAGGCTGGAAGCAGCATTTGGGATTGGCCTGAAGCCACCAGGGACTCTGTCAGGCAGTCACTCATCTACACACTGAAAAATATGCAGTTTATTTAATTAAAGCACTTTAATCTTATACAACATCTTTAATCAGCACCTTTGGAAGACAGGATATTGGGCTAGCTGGACCATTGGTCTGACCCAGTATGGCCCTTATTATGTTCATATGATTCCAAAGTGCTTTATATACCACAGTTTGAGAAACTACAGTATTTGAGCCAAATACAAATCCTTTAAAATTTGGAAATCTGACCCTAGTGAAGCCAATAAACAGAAGCATAAATTGCAGCCAGCAAAAAGTAAGATGGAAAGTACAAGAGCCAAAATGGAATTTGAAGAGCAAATAACAGAGTATAAAAACAAACAAGAGATTTTTTTAAGTATATGAGAAGCAGGAAGCCTGCCAAAGAATTGGTGGGTCTGCTGGATTACTAAGGGTGAAAGGGCACAATTAAACAAGAGAAGGACATAGCTGAGAAGCTAAATGATTTATCTGAATCACTTTTCACTACCAAGGATTTTTGGGGTATTTCTGCCCTGGACCTGCTCTTTTCTGGTAATTAAGGTGAGGAGCAGAGCTGCAGAACTGGATGATGTATGTCCAAGAAGTCTGAAGGAGCTCAAGTATGAAGTATCTGAGCTATTCTCAGAATTTGTACTCCAATTAAAAATAGCCACTCTTCCAGCAAGTTGGAAGGTATCAAATGTTGAATCCATATTTTAAAAAGGCTGTAAGGGTGGTATGGGCAATTATACACCTATAGGCCTTACATTTATACCTGGCAAATTGATTGAATCAGTCATTAAAAACAGAATAACAAAACATCTGGAAGATCATGGTCTGATAGGGTCTAACCAGCATGGATTCAGCAAAGGAAAGTAGTGTCTCACTAATCTCTTAGAATTCTTTGAACATGTTAGTAAAGTAGTGCATGGAGGAGAACCAGTTGACATAAAATGTTAAGACTTCCAAAAGGCTCTCAACATAGTCATGCACAAGTAGCTACCAAAAAAGCTAACTACCTGTAATCAGTGCTCGAAAGGCAAAGTATTGTCTTGGATCAAAGGTGCAGTCAAAAAAGAGCCTAGGAACAAGATGTTAGGATGCATAAGGAATGAGACAGAGAATAATACCAAAGATATTATAATGCCTTTATATAAATCAATAATGTGAGCTCATCTGGAATATTGTGTGCAGTGGTCCCCTGATCTTAAAAAAGGCTGTTGCTGAACTGGAAGGGATTCAGAGAAAAGCAGCAAAATGATCAAAGAAAGCCCCGGAAACACTCTCAGATGAATAGAGATTGAAAAGATTGGGATTGTTTACCTTAGAAAGGAGACAGATTAAAAGGGGACATGATAAAAGTACATACAATGAATAGTCTAGGAAAGGTAGATCAGGAACTTCTGTTCTCCCCGCCTCATAACACAAGGACATTCCATTCCATTAAAAGGTGGTATTCAAAACAGATAAAAGGAAATTCTTTCACCTGTAATTAGGGTATGGCTACACTTGGAAATGTGCAGCGCTGGGAGTTACAGCTGTGGTCGTACAGCTGTGTAGGAACAGCGCTGCAGTGTGGCCACACTGACAGCTACCAGCGCTGCAGTGTGGCCACATTTGCAGCATTTGCAGCGCTGTTGGGAGTGGTGCATTGTGGGCAGCTATCCCAGCGTTCAAGTGGCTGCAACGTGCTTTTCAAAAGAGGGGGGTGGGGTGGAGTGTGACAGGGAGCGTCGGGGAGACAGAGAGAGCGGATTTTTGGAGCAGACACTGTGAGCTCCCTGCCTTGCAAATTCTGGCCATTTCCCCCACCCCTCTCTCAATCACTCTTAAATGTAAAAAGGCTTCAGACCAGATAAGCAGCTTCTCCGACGGACTCCCTCCCCCCTGCCGTGCTGTTTGTCTCCTCAAGCAAACAGCTGTGAACATTCCAAAGCCTCGGCTCGGCTCGCTCGCTGGAGCAAAGAGCAGCTGTGTTTGGTAGCTCCGGGGAGTACCTTCCGGTTTGTTGTAGACAGGAATTCTGGGATACCTCTTAATACCCTGGAGGCCAATAACAGCGCTGGTGAGTGTCCACACCTGATGAGCAGCGCTGCATCACCAGCGCTGGATTCGCTACACCCGTAGCAGACCAGGAGTACAGCCAGCGCTGCAGCCAGTGAGTTGCAGTGCTGGCTGAGCTTTGTAAGTGTGGACACCGAGTAAGCTGCAGCACTGTAACCCCCTCACCAGCGCTGCAACTTGCAAGTGTAGCCAAGCCCTTAGACTCACTGCCAGAGAAAATCACCGAGCACGAGAGCTTAACAAGATTGAAAAAGGCACTGGACACTGATATGGGCATCAAAAAGATTCCGTGTTATAATAGTGAATGCTGACAAAATTTTGGAAGGGATATTAAATCTCATGCTTCAGGGCATAAACCAATCTCTAACTATTAGAGATCAGTATAAGACCTAATGTTGTGGGTGGGAAGATCATCCCACATCTGCCTGTGACAGGGTTCTTAAACCTGCCTTTGAAACACCTGGTGCTGGTCACTGGCAGAGACAGGATACGGGACTAGACTGACCTTGGATCTGAGCCAGTCTGGCAATTCCCATGTTCCTATAGGCCATAAATATTCAGTAGCACTGAAGTGTGGAGGACAGTAGTAGCTAAGCAGACATCTGGCACAGCATTCAGTCCATAGCTGTGGGTAATGGGAAATTTGGCCAAGGACATCAGTACAAACCTTTATATTTATGAAAAGTATCATTATCTTGCTTGACCATACAATAATTTGTTTTTTAAGCTGCTTATTTGAAAGACCTCCACACAGGAAATTACATGGAATTGAATGTCTCGCCCCAGAAGGATGAAAGGCTGTTGCAAGCCTGCCAGGATTTTCCAGGAGGCCAAGGAACAGAATGTTTCACAGAGCATATGGCCTAGTGTGTTGTGAGCATGGATTATGAAGAATAAGCTCCTGAGTTCTAGTCCTGGCTTTAACAGTGACGTCCACTGCCACTACCCCTCTCTACTTTAGTTTCCCTACCTGTACAATGGAAACAATAGTTGTCTACTGCACAGGGCTGTTGTGAGGATTGGTTAGTATGTGCTTGTAATAAACTTTTGAAGGTCAAAAGGGTTATTCAAATCAGGTGCTTAGATCATGCAACCATTCCCCCTCGCATGCTCTAACTACATGCACTCAGACTATTCTACAGCATCAGAATTAAGCTTCCATCATAGAGGTCCCACTAGTGGATATCAGGTCTTTGATAATAAAAATGTTGACGTTCTTTGAATTGTAGAGAAACATATAGAGAAAATATACAGCAGTTGTTCATTAAGACAAAGGGCACGTTGAGTAATAATGATCAGAAGTTCAGGTAAACGCTCCCCAAATTCTGCAGAAGATTTAAAACATGCAAAGTAAATGCACAACTGTAGCAAATGACACAATTGTTTTTGTTTAATCAAGACTTTGGATTTGACTCTTCATAATTTATTTCTAATTAAAGATAATCCTGAAACCAACATTTTTGGTCATTTGAAAGAAAGTGGTAAATTATTGGGGAAAATCCCTGAACATTTTCCTTTGGAAACTGGTTAGATGCCTCCCACTATAAACAATCTGTGATCCTGAAAAAGGATGCAACGTTTGGTAGGAGAGGCAAAGGCATAGCAATTTTCCAAGCTCTTTGAAAGATGCAGTTGACTGAACTTATTAGCATTTCCCTGGTGACTATTTGTAGAATCCATGTGACAAATGGATGTTGAGATGACTTTCCCTTTAAAAAAGGACCTCAGTCAGAGAAGAAAGAAATGGATCTTGGTACACATCAAAAACAGGTTTTGGAAAAGTTTCACTGGGGGAAGAAAGACAGTCACTGTTCAAAAGGAAATAAATGGTAGTTTTATTGAAAACTATATTTAGCAGAAGAGGAAATCAGTGAAGATGCCCTGGATAATATTTTTAGTGGATTGTCTCTGCACCAGATCTCTGACAGTCAGAAGGAACTTTTAGATGCCCCTCTAGAAAACATGGAACTGACTCAGGCTATAAAAGAAATGAAGGTCAGAAAGACTCCATGCCTAGACAGGTTCCCAACTGAATTTTACAAAGAGTTCTCTGAAACTTTAACACCTAGATTATCAAATATGTTCATTGCTGTTGAATATGTTAAAGAATGAGCAAACTCTCCTGCCTGCTCTAAGAGAAGCTGTAATTTCAATTATTTCTAAACCTGGGAAAGACCTTGGACTATGAAGTAATTAAAAGCCAATTTCTTGAATTGATCGTGATGCTATGATTTTAGCTAAAGCTCTTCCTTTGTGTTTGGACAAAGTTCTCTCACACATTATACACATAAGCCAAGTAGGCTTCCTTCGTAATAGACATGGCTCAGATAATTTGCATCAACTGATTGATATTATTGTTTCAAGAGATTCTAAAGAACTCTTACCTGTCATTTCTTTAGAAGCTAAGAAGGCCTTTGATTGTGTAGTCTGGGACTATCTTTTTCATGTGTTGGCAAAATTTGGATTTGGTAAACAATTTATTGCTTGGATTAAACTTTTATACTCTACCCTGATTTCCAGGGAAGCTACTAGTGGTATTCTTTCTACTCCATTTCCATTATAGAGAGGTACAAGGCAGGGCTTTCCCCCTTTCTCCTATTTTGTTTGATTTATCTCTAAAACCTTTAGCCATTGTTAAATCAATATATTCATGGTATCAGAGTGGGACAAACACAGCACAAAATTATACTCCACACGGATGATGCTCTTGCATTTGATTCTAAGCACGAGGTTACCATTCCTAACCTTCTAACCACTATTAATAAGTTTGGACTCCTCTCAAGATATACAATTAATTGGGGTTGTTACACTGTCTGGAGTGGCTCATGACCGTGAGTGCCTATCTCAGAGCAGACTATCAGAAAACCAGGCAGATACCCCAAATTGGTGGTATGGTCTATAATTAGATTTCACCAACTCACTAACAAATGTGAATTCACGGATCACTATACCAGTCTTACCATGGAGTCGCAGACAGTCCCTTTAGGCTCTCCAGCCTTTCTTGCCACCCAAGCAAGGTAGTGATAGTTGGTCACCTATACTGAAGGTCACAAAATATTCAGGATACTTCCATCCCAAGGGACCAATCACATACCTCAAATCAATTTGTATCTCAGCTCTCACACCAGTCCTGTGATAAATTAACTAAAGGTTTATTAACTAGAAAAAAGAGAGAGCTATTATAGGTTAAAGCAAGCAAGCATGTACCCACACATGAGTTACCATCTATGGATCCTAAAGATGACAGAGATGTAGTAATCTGTCAACTCAATGCCTTTCAGGGTGGACCAAGGGGTAACTCCTGGTGATCTCTGTCTTAGTTTAGTGTCTCTGTTCCAGTGAGAGTTTAAACAGCAAAAAGATGAAAAAGTTTCTTGTGATCTATGTTTTATTTTTTACATTTGGCTTTCCAGTCCAAGAGATGAGCTCCCTTACACTCAGCATTTCCAAGGTGTGATAGGGCCATTCACCAATCCTTTCTATTGTGATGTCCCTAATGGCCAGTTTAATCCTGATAGGCCTCTTGAATGGGCAGGAGAGACAATTCCCATGCCTGGGTTCACAACTTGAGAGCAAATATTTTCAAAGTTATAAAGCAAAACTTACATATTTCCTTATAGCATGGAATACAGACATTACAAGTGAGATTAATGCAGGCAGCAACTTACAAGCATTTCATAAAGTCCGACCGCTAAATCCATTCTTATAAAACTAATACCTATTTTGAACAAAACAAACATAGAAGTGAACTGGTTTTGTTTCCAGGTATGAGTTTGTCAGTGATCAGCTGACACCTACAGACTTGGCAAGAGCTGCCACCTGTTTTACTAGCATCACAGTGGTAAATAAGAAATCTTATGCATTAACAAATATGCCCACCAAGGCCTTTTCTCAAACTGGGACTTTCAGTGGCAAGCCTTTTATATGAAATATTTAGGAATACTCATTCCCAAAAATATTCAGAACAACCCTAAGATAAATATGGAATCAATTACTGCCCAAGTGGCTAACGATTTGGAGAGATGGAGCTCATTGACCCTCAGTTTGTGGAGTAAGATTAATATACTGAAAATATTTTGCATGTTTCAGGGCTCTCCCTATTTCTATTCCTCCAACTTACTGTAAGAAATTCTATATTTTCAGAATGTTCCTTTGGGGGACAGGTAAGAAACCTAGACTGGCTTTGAACAAATTACAGCTTCCCCTGTCTCTGGGAGAATTTTGTTTTCACAACTTGGAAAATTACCATATTTCCTCTGTTAAGCCAGGCATCCTTGTGATTATTAGATATGACCACACAGACCCCACCTTGGGTTCAGACTGAATGAAAATTGGTATGCCCTGCCCCCACTTTCAGGTATTGTAGGATCCAATAATTATAAATTTGATGGCTCCAGAACTCTCACAATAACAGCTGTGGGGCAAGTTTGGTCAAACTTGGCTAGAAAGTTCTGCTTCCATCTATTTTTCCATGTAACAGTGGTCCTATGGAGCAATCTCATCTTCAAAATCGGTGGCAAAACTTTGATGTAGAAGGATTGATGGACAGAGGAATTATCACAGCTGTCACAGCTAATTAACAATGGTCAAGTTAAACCATTTGTAGATCTTTAGCAACCATTTGGCTTGTCCTGCACCAGAGCATGGAAATAACTTCAGTTAAAGCATTTACTTATTAATGTAGTTGGATGGGATGCACTGGGAACTCCAGAATCTCCAGAATTTGTATTATTTTGGAGGAGACTTCCTGGATTTACTTGACCAGTGGCATCCTTTTACAATTTTATGGCCCAAAAAACTGCCAAAGATTGATAATTTGAGAGTTGCTTGGAATAGAGATTTGTATACCCAACTATCTCTGACCCAATGGAAAATCATTGTATCTAATGTTAAAAAACCAACTATAGACCTGAGACTTCATCTTATAGATCAAAAGACACTTTTCTGAGTATACCGATCCCCACAGACGCTAATGGCAATGGGCCTTGTAAATGTTGACTGCTGTTGGAAAGGTAATGCCCTTGGTGCTACGTTAGCTCAGATGCTTTGGGAGCGCCCCTGCCTCAACAATTTCTGGTATGAGGTAGGTGAAAGGACTGACAAAACTGGAGACCTCCCCCTTAAGTTTGGTTCTAGGATATATTCCTGATACCTGGAAATGACCTGGTAACAAGGCAGTGAGGTTCCAGTGTGCAGCTTTGGTCACTAAAGGGCTATTCTTCAAAAATGGAAAAGTGAGTCCCCACCAAATATTGATGCCTGGCTCAGTGATATAGCTGACCTTGCAGCTAACAAACAATTGCCATTCCGCAGAAAGGGAATGTCTGAAAAACTCAAAGCAATTTGGACTGACTTTTCCAACGTCTATGATTACTATAGACCCTGAAACTAGATAGGTAGCTTCCCCTCCAATCCCTTTTTTTACCCTCTTTATTTACTTTGTGTATTATGATGAGTCTAGTATTTTGGTATATTTGTTCTATTTAGAAAAATTAACAAAAAAAATTGTAAATTAAAAAAAAGAAATAAAGTGTAAGCACTTTATATGTGAAATAGTTTTGGACAGATTTTTGGGAGCACTGGTTAAGAATGTAGATACACAATAATCCATGCTTTGTTCTGATCACTTCCTGTCATATTACTGTTATGCTTACCTCCGTGGCTGTCTATAAAGGAGAGCGTCATAAAGTATAGTTGCCACAGGAAAGTACAACCTATGCTTCCATCAGTATTTCACATCGTTTAGGCCAGCAGAACTCTAAACGTGGAAAAAATGTCTGAGACCTCAGGGAACAGACACTCCTAATATAAGATTTCTTCTAATATGATACATTAACATGAACCTCCTTCCACTGTAGAATAATGCGTTAACGTATTTAGTCACTGATGAGATGAAGAATAAAAATCTGGATACCTCTTTTCATTTGTAGAACCAATAGTATAATAGGGTGGGGCTCTGATGGATATGAGGAAAACCTGTGACCCTTATCTGTTTTTAAAGCTTTGAGGACTTAACAAAAACTTCCTTGCTATTTCCAAGGCCAAAAAGCATGGAGATTATGATCTGCAACTCTATTACATTAAAATGTTTGTAAGTTAAAAAAAAATTATCAGACACTTGCAGGGAGATAGACTTGAATTAATGCGTTCTCCTTTCCATCTGTAGTTTTAATTATTATTATTATTATTATTTTATTTGTTTATTATGGCACCCAAAGGCTCCAATCAGGATTGTGTCCCCACTGTGATTTATAGAATAGATTTATAAAATCAACATAATCACTTCCATCTTCTGTCAAAGAAATGCCAAAGAGTTCACCGTAAAGAAGCAGTCCCAGGAATTCCACAATTCCACCCTTGTAGAATTGCCACCAGACCCATCTGAAGAATTTCCTTCCAGAACTGAACTTTCATTTTTCAAAAAGGTACCTTTCTATCTCTTACAATTGTGAAGAAAACCTAGAAAAACATAAACTGAGTGTAACCTAGTGTTGTAAGCCTGAGTTGCATGGAGCCTGAAACAATAGCTCTTTGAGGTTTGACCTGCCATAGTCCTATCAAAGGGATTTTAACTTTGAAGCTTAAAGAGGGTAATTTTACTTTCCACTTTAACGCTTTCATTGCTGGTTATTTTAGCAGAAACATCCAGATAATGTGCTCATTCCACAATCCCAAATTTATCTCCATGAATGCAAAAAAATAAAAATAAAAACCCACTCTCCATTACTTAGCTTTCCAAACCTTCATGGTTCATGCCCAGAGGACCTTGCAATTTAAAATGTAAGTTTTCAGTCTTATTGAACAATCAAATGTTTCTGGCTAGCTGGAGCAGCAACTATTGCAGAAGTGCAATACATTCTCAATATCCGTGGCATGAGGAGAGGTAGAACTCTAGTGGTAATGAATGTGTGCTCCCTTTGCTGATTCTGGCAGATAAATTCCAAATACAAGTGATCAGAAAATACGGATTGAAAAATATTCTTACGGGAAAACGGGGGGAAATTTTCACTAAATATTTTGTGAATAAAAAATTCTAACCCCTAATTCCAGAGCTGAAATACTGGCATGTTGCAAGGCGAGTAATGCTGAGCTAAAACAAGGACACATGGAGAGGGACAGCATAGTGGTTTAACCATCAGGTTTAAAAAATGATACTTAGCCCCTGTATAAGCCTTTTTACCTTTAACGCTCTGTACAAATCTTTATGAATCCTCAGAATGCCCGTAGGTGACAGGTGAATAATATTATTTCTATTTTTCAAATAGGAAAACTGCAGGATGGTGATTACCCAAGAACTTTGCACTAAAGCAAAGCAAATATCAGAGCTGACACTGGAAGTCAGAAGCATCTGCTTCCTAGTTTCATGCTTAGATCACTGGACTGCACATCTCTTTGAAGTTAGAAATACTTAGACTTCCTGATACTACAACTCAAATCTCTGCTCTGTAGACGCACCCCTTCATCCTTCTGAGGTTGATAAATTAAATCTATGCAATTTACTGTGTATGGGTCATTTGAATGAAAGGATGGGATCCTGTCATCTCCACATGGATATTAAAGATCCCATGATACTTTCTAGCGTGGCTTACTCTGGCCTTCACCCAAATTTTCCTCCCCTACCACTGTTGCACTTTGTGCTGTGTGTGCCAGTTACGTGCCAGGCTGCTGCCCTCTGTCCCAGCAGGAAACTGTAGGATTGCATTTCTCTCACTGAGGGTCTTATCCAAAGCCCAATAAGACCAAATGAAAGACTTCTATTGACTTCACTGGGATAGAGATCAGGCCCTGAGGTGTTATTGCATCACGTGAGGCCATGTGAAGGAGGTTTCAAATGATTCCAGTGGAACCGGTCCCAGACCTCTGTAAAGTTTTTTGGTTTTGTTTTGTACTTCTCCCTCTTTTCTTCTGTTGTGGGATATTAATCTTCTCCACTGAGTCCCCTAAACAGTGCATTCAGGGACCTGCTTAGTGCTCCAAATGGACCATATTTCATTCTTCGTAGATCTCATTCTGAGATTCAGTGGGATGGGAGGGGTCTCTCAGAGTGGGGGGTCTCTCTGGGATTACAGGCTGGTGATTCAGTGGGGTTGGGGTTTCCCTGCAGCTGTCAGTGGGGAGGTTCAGTAAGATTCAATAGGGTGTCATGTCTCTCTGGTGTTGGAGGTGCAGTGACAGTAGGGATGGGATGGTCTCTGAGTCCATGGGCCCTGTTCCAAGTCTGCTGCCTCTGCGCTCCTTTCCCCTCTGCTTCCTGCACTGCCTCATTCCACCCCATTCCTCCCTGCAAGTAGCTACCCTGAGGATTTAAATGCCGAGAGTTTTCAGAATGAAATGGAGCTCTTCACCAGTTTTTGCAAGAGAATCTTTCGGGATGACTTGGAAAGAAGGTGCCCATAGATCTCATTCACAAAAGATCTTTAAATGCGAGTTTCCCCAACACGGAAACAGGGCTACATATTTTTGTTGTCTTCATGTAACCATGGCTGCTAACTAGAGGCAGTTCAGCAAGCTAAAATTAATCAAGATTTACCTAAGAACATCCATGGGGCAAGAAATGGTATGTGTTTGCCAGAAGCTGGGAATGGGCAACAGGGAACGGATCACTTGATGATTGACTGTTCTGTTCATTCCCTCTGAAACACCTGGCATTGGCCACTGTTGGAAGCCTGGAAACTGGGCTAGATGGACCTTTGGTCTGACCAGTATGGCCGTTCTTATCTGGCAATTATTTCTACAGAGGATGTGAAAACAAGGTAGATAGCCTAAGATGAGCTAATTAATGAATTTGCTTCAAAGAAGACTAAAAAGGCCCCAATGTAAAAGTACTTTGTGGTGAATGTGTGGGGATTTGGGGGCTGGGGAGCAGAGATCTGGGCCTGGAACACTCTTGGCACATCACTGACATTTACACTTCTTCCCCGAGAAATACACAGAGTATATTGATGTCACAGCACAATGCTCAGCCTGTGCAATATGAAGGGTGTTCAGTTGGAAGGTGTAATCGTCACACCCTCTGTGAGGTTACTGGAGTGCTGCGCTATACAAAATTGTGTCCTGAAATAGTCCTTGGTAGTGTTCTGTGACCACCACTCAGGTAAATGCTCTAGCACTTCAGCTGTTGGCCTTAAGGCTCTAGCTCCTGGTTAGACACAACAGCACTCTGAAAATGGCCTCCTTCCAGGGTCCCCAGCTAACCTGCCTCTGTGTTACCCTGTCCTCACCAATCACCTCCCAGTACCTTTCCCCTCTGGATGCGAATATCCCTTCTGAGCAAGAGGAAAAGACCAACAGATATAGTGTCCTAGCAGATGGATCACACTGCGCTCTGTTGGCCTATGCCTGCTCAAAAGACTGATCACACAGCAGTGAAGATGACTAGAGGTATTTGTACCCAAGAAGATAGCAACATACCCACTGGATGCAATCTGGGCTAATACATAGCCCAACGTTTGCCTCTGTTTGGCAGAAGCTGGGAATGGGCAACAGGGAATGGATCACTTGATGGTTACCTGTTCTGTTCATTCCCTCTGGGGCACCTGACATTGGCCACTGTCGGAAGACAGGATACTGGGCTAGATGGACCTTTGGTCTGACCAGTATGGCCGTTCTTACGTTTGCTCTTCAGAAGTGTGGTATGTTGGTACTGATCCTGACCAGACCCCAGAAATAAAGAGTCACATGATAAACATGTAAATACATGATAAATAATGAAAATAAAGAGTTAATTAAACATGTCAGTTTGGGGTTTGATTCTAAGACCTTATCTGTGTTTGGGAGTCAGCTAGTGGCGGCCATCAGACAGCACAGCTGCACTAATCCAACCCCAAGTGTTGACAAGGAAAGCCCTAATTTGTGTTGGTTAAATTTAGACCAGGTTGCATGAAATAGCTGCCATTGATGGATGAATCAAAGTTAGTTCTAAGTATAGATGTGGCCTTAGAATATCAGGAGATCATCTAGTCCAACCTCCTGCTCAAAGCAAGACCAATCCCCAGGCAGATTTTTACCCCAGTTCCTGAAGTGGCCCCCCCTCAAGGACTGAGTTCATAACCCTGGGTTTAACAGGCCAATGCTCAAACCACTGAGCTATCCCTTCCCCCTAAGGTAGATGGGAGGAATGGAATCTTATTTTTTTCAGAATCATTTTGCTAATTAACAGTGGGGAAAGCAGGCAAACATCCACTCGCCATACTAACAACCCATCTATCCAGCTGGAGGAGGCCTGTTATAAAGAGAGATAAAAAGTTCAGAAAAGCCAAACAGGCTTCAGCAGTGAGAAATGCTGCAGCCTGTTTTCAGCTGGGTGATCTGCTGACAGAGAATTTCATAGCCTCAGGGCACAATTAACAAAAGCTCTGGTGCCTGCTGTGTCCAATCTGTATTTAGGTACAGTCGATAAGCCTGTACCCGAAGAGCAGCGAGTGAGAGCTGGGACAATAGAGAAACAAAATGCAAATTAAGTAAGTCATGCCTAGATCATGCAGGATTAAAAGTGATGTATAAAACTTCATGTGAATAATAGAATCGGAAGGGACGTCAAGAGGTCATCTAGTCCAGTCTCCTGTACTCAAGGCAGGACTAAGTATTATCTAGACCATCCCTGACAGGTGTTTGTCTAACCTGCTCTTAAAAATCCCCAATGATGGAGATTCCACAACCTCCCTAGGCAATTTGTTCCAGAGCTTAACCACTCTGACAGTTAGGACGTACTTCCTAATGTCCTACCTAAACCTCCCTTGCTGCAATTTAACCCCATTGCTTCTTATACGATCCTCCGAGGTTAAGAACAATTTTTCTCCTTTCTTCTTGTAACAACCTTTTATGTACTTGAAATGCAGTGTGGTGACTATAGAACAGGAGAGACATTTGGCACAGGTAACACTAAACTTCACCACCAGGGTTCAGGGCCTGCTGGAGTCCTCCTAAATTGCATTCTGGGAGAGAGACTGAACCCTAAGGATATGCAAAAATCAGTCCAAGATGTGACAGAGGAATAGGTGAGCAGGATGTGGCCTATGTGGCTTCCAAGAGGAAGGGTTTTAATTGGTCTTCCGAAGCACAGAAGGTTTTGATTCCTTAAATAAGATACAGCTAAGGCTTCTAGTTAAAGGGGGGGCTGAATGGTTAAGGTCCCTCAGTTCAATTTTGAAGGTCCTGGGTCTGAGTATCACTCTGAGTTTGTCTACACTGCAATATAAGCCAAGGTTGGTAAACCCTGGGTTAACAGCTACTTGGTTTGTTAATCTAGGGCTACAGCATCTATGCTTGTTTACAGCCCCACGTTAGCAATTGTTGAATTCTGGGGCTCTAGCATTTATACTGCATTATGTAGGCCTGAGTCCAACCACCTGTATGCCAGACTTCCCAAACACCTGACCAAATTGTGCATGCTCTAACCCTTTGTCCATGGTGCAGGGTGAGAAAACCTCTGTCCAGAGGGTAAAGAAAGTCCTTTAGAGGATAGCTTAGTGGTTTGAGCATTGGCTTGCTAAAGCCAGGGTTGTGAGTTCAATCCTTAAGAGGGCCATTTAAGGAACTGGGGTAAAAATCTGTCTGGGAATTGGTCCTGCTTTGAGCAGAGGTTGGACTAGATGACCCTCTGAGGTCCCTTCCAGCCCTAATTGTCTATGAAAGTCAGCCAGTGCCATACTTTTGGCAGACTCCAGTGTACAAGTTTAGTGGGGGCTGCATCTACATTGCAAAAGCAATAGGACTTGAACCATGGGTTTTAGGATTGACTCAGGCTGGGCTAATCTATCCGCATAGGGTCCTGGCACCAAGATCTAAGTTAGCATAATTTGTTCACAGATGGAAGGGGAGTTAGGCTGGGGCCTGAATTTGAACCTTGGTCTCACATTGCACTGTAGACATACCGTGAGTGGCCACTTCCAGTTCACTCAGCTGAAAACTGAGTCCCTGAGCACTCAGGTTAGGGCAGTCAAAGGCAATTGGATATGATGATGCCCACATGAATCCCTTGGCTATGAAAGTGACTCACCTTAATCATATCAACCCAATAAGCCATTGGCTCCAGGGAACTGGGACTTTTGAAAGGCACCATGCAGTACCCCAGGACTCTAGACATGTTGCTAGGACATCTAGTCCATCTGTTGGCTGTTCAGATTCATTGCCTACTGTACATCTGTAGAGTTAACTCCAAGAAGTGCTGGGTCTGTCATTGCCCTGGGGTGGAATTTCACTGGTTTATACCAGTACCATAAGGCTCAGAGAGTTTGGCGTACTGCCCTCTCCCCAACAACTGTCCTGTTTCAGATTGACCTCTGGGTTGCCTATGGGCCGGACAGCATCTTTACAGCCCTTGGAGGAGTCCCAGAAAGAGGTTGGAACACAGATTCCCCTGCGCTTCTTGGAGGAAATAAACTGTGACTTTCTTTTACATCCTGTAAAGGATCCTGGAATGCTGCTATCTCCCCCCACCCACCTCTTGTGCTGGCTCACCTCTGCTGGCTGGGTAGTAGAGCCATGGCCCGATCCGTCTCTGCCCATTCCCCATCCACTTTGTAGCAGTGGGGAATATTGGGTGCACAGCCCTTGCTCTCTCCCACTTTCTTAGACTCAGTCCTGGGGATCCCAAATATAGCTGCTCAGGGGACTAGCCGGGGGTATTACCGAAGTTAGTCATAATCTAGACCTATAACTGTTGGTTAGGTATCCTAGTGTTTCCCCTGGTCCAATTTTAAATACATCAACAATGGGGTTTCTACCACTTCCTTTGAGAAAATATACTCCCAACTGATAGCGCTCACCATCAGAACCTATTTCCTGATCTGCTAATCAGCCTAATGTTCCCTTCCTTAATTCCATGGACATATTTCTGAGGCTACCATATAAACCCCAACAAATAGGATACAGAGTTTTGTGGCTGCTATCTTTTACTTGTGGATATTGAAATTGAATATAAAATAAAAATGGAAAAAATAGATTGAGTAATTAAATTGAACTCATTGGCGTTAGAGAGCTCAGCACTGTGTTTTCTCCCTGGGTGCAGTACATAAAAATACATAAAAGCAGCTGCTCAATTTTTTATAGCAGTCCTCCTTTATAGAAAATCCAAGCGCTGATGAGTGTCTTTACTGAGTATAAAACTAGGAGCTTATGGTGGAAATATTAACAGATCCTTAACTAGTCAGTTGTAAAGTCACTGCTACAAAGCTGCAAAGAGTGGAGCATGGAGACAACTTTGGAATCAGATTGACGTGGGCAGGGGGAGCATGAGTCAATATTCACAGCACCTGAAATCAAAGCCAAAGAAGTCTGGAGAAACTGAAGCAAACACGGCAGTGTTTTTGGAAGTAAAGAACTGGCAAACATAACTTTACCTATCCAGATGAAATGCAGCAGATGGGAAGATCCTGAGAGGAGAGAAATACAAAGGTGGGAAATTAAGCTCTGTGGTTTTGGCAGAGATCCAAGACCCTGCACTACAGGAAGTCGAATAAAAACTAAATTGAAACCGTATGACAACTACTTCCTCCCCGTCATCAGCTCAATGTTTGTGTACTGAACAGATGAAGCAGCTCAGGGAGCCACAAGGAAAGGAGATGAGGGGCCAGCCCTAGTGATTCAGGGGCTGCTTGTTGTATGTAGGATTTGCTAGTGACATTTCAGGCAGTGAGCAATACATCTTTTCCCTCCTGCTGGAAGATTTCTGTCAATGATGAGCTCTGCTCAGAGGGATAGGATTCAGGTGAGCTCTAGAATGAGAGTGGTCCCAAGGTACATCGCGCACCCCCTTCCCCCACCTTGTTTCAAGGCATAAGCTTTCCAAGCCACTGGCTGGGGTTTGGAAGAATCTTTCTCTAAGATCGGATACTGGGGATTGTCAGAGACAAGATACTGGAATTAGATGGGCCACTGGTGTGATTGGCATTTCACTTCCTATGTGCCTAATAAATGCACGGCAGGAGAGTGGTAGAATTGATGGGAAGGGAACATAATTGAAATGACATTGGCAGTCAGAACAAATGTGTTGGTCAGGGGCAGAACTGAATTAAGGGGAGCGGTGCGCACCGAACTGATTAATTGCTTGGGAGAATGAATAGAGACAAATTGGAGGGAGGGAAGAGACAGAATTGAATTAATTAGATTGGGGGGAGTGAGTGAGTGTTGGAAAAGTTAATGAGAAGTTGCACAGAGTATTAATGGATGGGAGATATGGGCAGATTTGAACAGGGTGTGGGGTACTAGAAAATGTTTTCAGGGGAGAACCAGAGGCTAGATATTGTCTGGATCAGTTTGCACCTATCAAATTGTGTCCTGGCAATCCTGAAAAGTTCTCATTACAGATGCACGCTCACAAGCTGAGATTATGCAAGTTGATCATCATATAACTACTCAGTTTATTTTTCAGGAACAGGGTTGGTCAGTATTTCCAGCTAAGAGCACTTAAAATAAATGTATTTGCCAAGTGGTGTTGACTCCCTCCTTATTACGGGAAGTGTTTTTGTTTAAATGGGAAACCATAAAAATAGCGTCTTGCTTCTCTGCAGTACAAGCAACTTTGGCAGCTGGGCTGTGTCACAAGCTGAGGTAGGAATTTTTTGTAGGGCCCCTTTTTAAACTATTGTCAGTACATCACTGCTTTAACGTCCATGATTTCAAATGAAAGAAGATGAAGCGAAGAGAAAATTAAAAGAATGAAACAAGTGCATTAATTTTCCAGAGAATATAGTATATTCAATAGTTGTGTTTCGTGGAGGTTTGTCAGAAACAGCCACACCTGCCATAGCCAATGCACTTAGGCAGTCAACTGGTGTCAGACACCATCTGAAAGGCAATTTCCAAACTCAGACAAGAATAAAAAGTTTTCAATACTTTGGCTGAGAACTTGCTTAGTAAAAATTGGTGACATAAGAATGGCCGTAGCGGGTGAAACCAAAGGTCCATCTACCAACAGTGGCCAATGCCAGGTGCCCCAAAGGGAGTGAACCTAACAGGTAATGATCAAGTGATCTCTCTCCTGCCATCCATCTCCACCCTCTGACAAACAGAGACTAGGGACACATTCTTTACCCATCCTGGTCATAGCCATTATGGACTTACCTCCTAATGTATCCAGCTTCTCTTTTAACCCTTTATATTCCTAGGCCTTCACAACCTTCTCAGGCAGGAGTTCCAAAATTGACTGTCCGTGCTGTGTGAGAACTTTCCTTTTATTTGTTTTTAAACCTTGCTGTGTATTTAATTTCATTTGGTGGCCCTGTTCTATATATGGACAAGTAAACTTTCTTTACTTTCTCCATATCACTCATGATACCTCTTTCTATCATCCTTCGTCTCCTCTTTTCAAGCTGCAAGTCCTAGGTCTCTTTATGTCTCCTCATATGGACAGTCCCAAACCCCTAATCATTTTAGTTGCCTTCTCGAACCTTTTTCTTATCCAGTTATCTTTTTTGAGGTGAGGAGACCACATCTGTCACATATTCCCGATGTGGGCATACACGGATTTATATAAGGGCCATAAGTATTTCTCTGTTTTGTCTCTATTCCTTCTTTAATATGTCCTAACATCCTGTTTGTTTTTTGACTGCCACTGCACGTACGTCTTCAGAGGATATGCACTATAACTCCAAGATCTTTTTCCTGATTAGTTTTAGCTAAATTAGCCCCATCATATCTGTATGTATTGTTGGGGTTATTTTCCCAATGTGCATTACTTTACATTTATTTCACATTAAATTTCATTTGCCATTTTGTTGCCCCATCACTTAGTTTGTGAGATCTTTTTGAAGTTCTTCCAGTCTGCATTCGCAGCTAAGGGACACCTACAGGGTGCTTCCTGACACTTCCTGATTAGCATCATAGATCCATCTCATGGTACTGGTATATAATATGCGCTCATGGAAGGTTCTTATCTAGTCTTTTTGAAACCTGTTTCGATATTTGGCCGTCAACAACATCCTATCGTGCAGAGAGAGAGAGTCTCTCTCTCTTTAGGATGAAATTTAATAGTGAAAAGTGCAAGGTCATGCATTTAGGGAGTAATAACAAGAATTTTAGTTATAAATTGGGGACACATCAGTTGGAAGTAATAGAGGAGGAGAAGGACCTCGGAGTATTGGTTGATCACAGGATGACTGAGCTGCCAATGTGATATGGCCGTTAAAAAAGCTAATGCAGTTTTAGGATGCATCAGGTGAGGTATTTCCAGCAAAGATAAAGGGGTGTTAGCACCGTTATATAAGGCCCCGGAGAGACCTCATTTGGAATACTGTGTGCAGTTCTGGTCTCCCATATTTAAGAAGGATGAATTCAAACTGGAACAGGTTCAGAGATGGGCTACTAGGATGAGCCGAGGAATGGAAAACCTGTCTTATGAAAGGAGACTCAAAGAGCTTGGCTTGTTTAGCCTAACCAAAAGAAGGTTGAGAGGGGTGTGAACGTGTGGGACTGGGGCTCGACCCTCTCCGAGGGGTGGAGGGGAGCCACACCGGCTCGCTACACGTTCTCTGGCTGGGCAGGCCCACTGGCTCTGGTCCTGGGGCGACAGCCACAAAGTCACAAGGCTTGGGTCCCCAGCTTCGGGGCAGTGCACACGACAGAGTCAAAAGGGGACTCAGGCCCTCTGCTTTGGGGCTGAGCAACAATACAGGGTGAAAGGGGGCTCCGGCCCTATGCTTCAGGGTTGAGCAACAATACAGAGTCAAAGGAGCTCAGGCCCTCTGCTTCAGGGCTGAGCAACAATACAGAGTCAAAGAGGCTCAAGCCCTCTGCTTCAGGGCTGAGCAGCAGCACAGTCTAAAGGGGCCCAGTCCTAAATTTGGGCGGGGCACCAAATGCAGAGTCACAAAGCTCAGGCCTTTTTGGCTCAGGGCTGAGCAAAGCACTCAGTCTATAAGCCCAGGCCCATAGGCCTGAGCACCGGGGGGAGGGGTGACTGCCACCCGTACGTGGGGTGCAGGGGGGACGCAGGCCCACCTCTTTCACTGCGTCCCAGCCCGGGGCCCTAACAGCGGCAGACGGTCCACTGCTGCGCCAGTGGGGATTCTGCCCGCAACACACTGACATAGGCTCGGATATGGTTGCAGCCTGAGTGGAGTCGGCTGCCCCCGGGCTACTTCCGACCTGCCCCTCAGGGCCTACCTGGTCCGTAGGGTCGCCCCCCAGCTAATCCAGCAGCATGGGCTCCTCGCAGCCCGGGCTGGGTGGCAGGTCCGGTAGTTCCTCAGGGAAGTCTGGGCTGGTTTGCTCCGGTGGTTTCTCTGGGTAACAGCAGGGCTGAGGAAGCTCCAGCAGCTCCTCTAGGTAGCAGGCACGGGGAAGCTCCCACAGCTTCTCCAGGTAGCGGGCGCGGGAAAGCTCCGGCCAGTCAGGGCGGCTGCCCTGGACCCTAGAGTGTTCCCAGTCTTGAGCTTCCTGCGACAGGTCTGCTCCCGGCGGCGGCTGGGCTCCAACTGAGCTCTGATGGCCAGCTTTTGTACTTCCAGGTCACCACCTGACTCTCTGAGGGGCAGGCTCACTGCTCCTTAGCCCCGCCCACTCAGGCTTCTGGCTGGGCGCTCCCTCTCCTGGGCAGTAGGGGACCCACACCAACTCGCTACACGCCCCCCACCTTAAGTTTAGCTCCCGCTCATCGGGGCCAGGCTCTTCTATCCCCCCGAGGCGGGATAGGAAGTCTACGTTGACATGGTCTTTCCCTGCCTGATGCTGAATGGTAAACGCATAGGGCTGTAAGGCCAGTACTAGCGCATGAGACGGGCGTTGTTATTCATGCGCATCAACCATTGGAGGGGGGCATGGTCCATGACCAGCGTGAACGGGGCACCGAGGAGGAAAAACCGGAGGGCGTCGCAGGCCCATTTCACAGCGAGGGTCTCCTTTTCTTTCACAGCATAGTTCTGCTCCCGAGGGAATAATTTCCAGCTAAGGTACAGCACCGGGTGGTCTCTTCCATCTACTTCTTGGGACAGGACAGCGCCCAAACCCACCTCTGACATGTCCGTTTGAAGGATAAACCTCCAGCTGAAGTCCGGGCTGTAAAGGACCGGCTCCTGACACAGGCATCTCTGGAGCGTCCTGAAGGCTGCTTCGCACTCTGGGGTCCACCGTACCTGTTGGGGGCTGCTCTTGGTTAGCAGCTCAGTTAGAGGCGCTGCGATGGAAGCAAACAGCGGGATGAATCGCTGATAATATCCGACGAGACCCAGGAATTGCTGTACATGGCATTTCGTCGGCGGCGTCAGGCAGTCCGCAAGGGCTTGTACCTTTCCCACAAGGGGTTTTACTCATCCTACTCCAACGGTATAGCCGAGATACGTAGTCTCCTTCCAGGCTATACGGCATTTCTTGGGGTCGGCCATCAAACCCGCCTGCCACACGGACCTTAGGACCGCAGCGACCCTGTTCAGGTGGTCTTCCCAGCGGCGACTGTAGATTACCACGTCATCTAGGTAGGCGGCCGCATAATCACGATGCGACCATCATAGGTGGTCCATTAGTAGCTGGAAGGTCGCCAGAGCCCCATGGAGGCCGAAAGGCATTCAGGTGAACTGGTAGAGTCCCGTTGGGGTGGCAAAGGCTGTCTTTTCTTTTGAGGTCTCATCGAGCAGGACCTGCCAGTAGCCTTTGCTGAGGTCCAGGGTGGTAATAAACTGGGCTTCCCCGAGGCAGCCCAGCAGCTCGTCCACGTGGGGCATCGGATAGGCGTCAAAGCGAGAGAGGCATTTACCCTCCGGAAGTCGATACAGAACCGGCAGGTGCCATCTGGTTTGGGCACCAAGACCACCAGACTGCGCCACTCATTTCAGGATGGCTCAATAACCCCCAAGGCCAACATGGCCTGGACCTCCTCCTCAACCTCTTGGCACATCCGGTACGGCAATAGCCAGGTTGTTTCTTGGATGACCTTCCCCATCTTGGTCTGGATCGTGTGGCAGGCTAGAGTCGTGTATCCTGGTAGCGCCATAAAGGTTCTCCGGAAAGCCCGCAGGAGACAGCTGGCCTGCTTGCGCTGCGCCTTCGTGAGTGAGCTGTCAAGCGGGGGTCCTCGGGGTCTTCCGTCTGGGGCGCCTGGGGACCCAGCTCCGGCTCGGGCAGGTAAGGGTCGATTAGCAGACCCTCCCAGTCGACCAGGGCTTTAGCAGGTTGACATGGTAGAGTTGTGTCCCTTTGCTTCTATCCGGTTGGCAAACCTCGTAGGTGACGGGTCCCACCTTCCGGATGACTTCGTAGGGTCCCTGCCAGTGCGCCAATAACTTTGACTCGCTTGAGGGCAGGAGAAGAAGGACCCGGTCCCTGGGAGCAAACTCCCGTACCTGCGCTTCCTGGTTGTAGGCTTGCCCCTGTTGCTCCTGGGCTCTCCTCAAGTTCTCGCGTGTCAGGGCCCCCACCCGAGCGAGATACTCCTGTAGTTGGAGGACGTACGTCAGGAGGCCCTGGGTCGGGGAAGCAGACTGTTCCCAGGTCTCCCGCATTAGGTCCAGGAGGCCTCGCGGCCTGTGCCCGTACAGCAGTTTGAACGGAGAGAACTTCATCGATGACTGGGGGACCTCCCAGATGGCTAATAGCAGGGGCGGAAGGAATTGACCCCAGGGGCATAGCTCCTCCGGGGGGAACTTCCACAGCATCTCCTTGAGGGTTCGGTTAAACCGCTCCACCAGCCCATCTGTCTGCAGGTGGTATACAGAGGTGCGGAGCTGTTTAACCCCCAGGAGCTCACAGACCTGCTTTAGCAGCCGGGAGGTAAAATTGGTACCTTGGTCGGTCAAGATCTCCCTGGGTAACCCCACCCATGCAAAGATATTCACCAGGTCCCCTGCGATAGCCCAGGCCGTGATGCTCCGCAGTGGAACGGCCTCCGGGAATCGGGAGGCATAGTCCACAAGAACCAAGACATACTGAAAGCTGGCAGGCCTCTTCGGGAGCGGGCCCACCAGCTCCATGGCCACCCGTTCGAACGATGTCTCCATCAGGGGCATGGGGACCAGAGGCACCTTGGGTACCCGGGGTGGAGCGGCTAGCTGACACTCTGGGCAGGAGTTGCAGTAACGCTTCACGTCCTGGTAGATCCCGGGCCAAAAGAACCGTGCCAAGATCCAGGCGAGCGTTTTTTCATGTCCTAGGTGCCCGGCAGCCAGCACATCATGGGCCAAGTTCATCATGGCCCGGCGGTGACACCGTGGCACCAGCAGCTGGGTCTGAGGTTCACGCGTGCAGGGGTCCTGGTTGACCCGGTAGAGACGGTCCCGGCGCAGCTCGAAGTGGGGCCACTGGGTTGCTCACTGCGGATCAATAATGGCCCCATCGACTGCCGTGAGTTGCTCATAGGCCTGACTGAGGGTAGGGTCCGCCCGCTGGTTCCGGCAGAAGTCAGTGTCAAGGCGGGGCTTGGGTGTGGGCTCGCTCTGCAGCTCACCAGCTGCCTCATTCTCGGCCTCGGTCCCCTCATCCACCTCCGCAGCCTCTGGTGGGGGCCCCCGGGGGTCGGCTTCTAATGCCGGCGTCGACCGGAGGACCTCATCGAAGGTGGGCCAGTCCCGCCCCAGGATTACTGGGTATGCTAGTCGTGGAGCTAAGCCGACCACCAGCTGGTCCGGGCGCTCAGGTAGGGAGCAACAAGTGGATCGGCCCTAAGTGGGGTCGGCCAGGGGGCCCAATGCCTGGCAGACCAACGTTTGGCCGCAGCCAGAGTCAATTAAGGCCTGCGTGGCTTGGTCCCCAACGACCACCGGGACTGTGAGCTTGGGGGTCTGTGGCAGTCGAGCCCGAGCTTCCCCCGCACAGACTTGCCGAAGCTACAATCCATCTCTGGGCAGTCTCACTGGAGGTGCTCCATCTTTCCACAGCCAAAGCAGGGGCCAAGCTCAGGGTGCTTGCCCCGGGAGGCTGCCGTCCTCGGGCTTCGGGGAGGGCTCCAACGGGCCCTTGGGGGCCCCTGGCCGGGGGGCGTCACTGCAGGCTGAGGGGTCGAATCCAGGCGCCGGACCCGGGACCCTGGCCGGGTGTCTGGTCCGCGACCCAGGTGTCGTGGCCCGGTCAGGGGGTTCCCCTTCCTCTCGCCGTTGGGGCATTCAGGTCCCGAGTTGGGAGGCCGGAAGGTGGGTCCCATGGAGGCTTCCGCAGCGAGGAAGCCCTCCATAAGCGAGACGGCCGCAGCCAACATCGCCGGCCGATAGTGGAGCGCCCAGGCCCTCCCTCGGGCAGGCAAAGTGTGGATGAACTGCTCCAGGACGACCTGTTCGGTTACCTCCTCGGTCGTCCTGGCTTCCGGGTGCAGCCATCGCCGACACGCTTCCTTCAAGGTTTGGGCCACCAGCCGCGGTCAGGTGCCCGCAGGACATATCTGGCTCTGGAACAGCTGCCGAAAAGTCTTGGGGCTGACGTCCAAGGCATCCAGAATTGTGGCTTTTACCCGGTCATAGTCTCTGGCTTCCTCCACCGCCAGTCCGCGGTAGGCCATATGGGCCATCCCAGTCAAGTAGGGGGCCAAAAGAGTGGCCCATTGGTCTTGGGCCCCCCCCGCGATGAGGGCCACGCATTCAAAGGTGACCAAGAAGGCCTCAGGATCATCGTCCGGAGCCATCTTGGTAAGTCGTAGGGGGGCGGCCGAGCGCGGCCCCTTAGCGCTCTCCCCCGCTGGCCCGTCGGCGGGGTGGGGTAAGGTGACCACGAGCTGCTTCAGCTAGTTTCCAAATTGCTGCACCGGCTGCTGCTGTTGCTCGAGCTGAGCCGCGTGTTGCTGCTGCTGCTGTAGGAGATGGGCCGGCATCTCGCTGTTGCTGCTGCTCGAGTTGGGCGGCATGCTGCTGCTGCTGCAGCTGGGCCACCTGCTGCCACTCCTGGCTCTCTGCCAGCAGCTGGAACAACCATTCCATGTCCATGCTCTTTGCTGGGAGGGGGTGGACAGCTGCCCCCTGTCCAACCCCTTCTCACAGGGGCAGGGGTTCCAATGTCCCTGGTCAGGTGCCATGTGTGAACGTGTGGGACCGGGGCTCGACCCTCTCCGAGGGGCGGAGGGGAGCCACACCGGCTTGCTACACGTTCTCCAGCCGGGCTGGCCCCCTGGCTCCGGTCCTGGGGTGACAAACACAAAGTCACCAGGCCCGGGTCCCCGGGTTCAGGGCAGAGCAACAATACAGGGTCAAAAGGGGCTCAGGCCCTCTGCTTCAGGGCTGAGCAGCAGCACAGTCTAAAGGGGCCCAGCCCTAAATTCGGGCGGGGCACCAAACACAGAGTCACAAAGCTCAGGCCCTTTTGGCTCAGGGCTGAGCAAAGCACCCAGTCTATAAGCCCAGGCCCCTAGGCCTGAGCACCGGGGAGAGGGGTGACTGCCACCTGTACGTGAGGTGGCAGGGGGGACACAGGCCTGCCCACTCCACTGCGTCCCAGCCTGGGGCCGTAACAGCGGCAGATGGTCCGCTGCTGCGTCAGTGGGGATCCTGCCCGCAACACGCTGACATAGGCTCAGATATGGTTGCAGCCTGACCGGAGTCAGGTGCCCCCGGGCTACTTCCGACCTGCCCCTCAGGGCCTACCTGGTCTGTAGCGTCGCCCTCCGGCTAGTCCAGCAGCATGGGCTCGCAGCCCGGGCTGGGTGGCAGGTCCGGTAGTTCCTCAGGGAAGTCTGGGCTGGCTTGCTCCGGTGGTTCCTCCGGTTAACAGCAGGGCTGGGGGGGCTCCAGCGGCTCCTCCGGGTAGTAAGAACGGGGAAGCTCCGGCAACTCCTCCAGGTAGTGGGCGCAGGGAAGCTCCGGCAGCTCCTCCAGGTAGCAGGCGTGGGGAAGCTCTGGCAGCTCCTCCAAGTAGCGGGTGCGGGGAAGCTCCAATCAGTCAGGGCGGCTGCCCTGGGCCCTAGAGGTTTCCCAGTCTCGAGCTCCCTGCGGCAGGTCTGCTCCCGGCGGCTACTAGGCTCCAACTGAGCTCTGATGGCCGGCTTTTGTACTTCCAGGCCGTCGCCTGACCCTCTGAGGGGCGGGCTCACCGCTCCTTAGCCCCACCCACTCAGGCTTCTGGCTGGGCGCTCCCTCTCCTGGGCAGGAGGGGAAACACACTGACTCGCTACAAGAGGATATGATTGCTCTTCATAAATATATCAGAGGGATTAATATTAGGGAGGGAGAGGAATTATTTAAGCTTAGTACCAATGTGGACACAAGAACAAATGGGTATAAACTGGACACTAGGAAGTTTAGACCTGAAATTAGACGAAGGTATCTAACCATTAGAGGAGTGAAGTTCTGGAACAGCCTTCCAAGGAGAGTAGTGGGGGCAAAAGACATATCTGGCTTTAAGACTAAGCTTGATAAGTTTATGGAAGGGATGGTATGATGAGATAGCCTAATTTTGGCATGATCTTGATTTAGCATGGTCAGTTTGAACCCGCAGGTTGTGATGGATTAGGCGGAATGGGATCTGAAGTACTGCAGAAATTTCATCCTGGGTGCTGGTGGTGAGTGCTTGCACATGATCAGGGTTTAAGTGATGCCCAATTTGGGGTCGGGAAGGATTTTCCTCAGGCGATTGGAAGGCCCTGGGGTTTTTTGTTCTTCCTCTGCAGCGTGGGGCTTGGGTCATTGTGGAGGTTCTCTGCGTTTGAGGTCTTCAAACCACAATTTGAAGACTTCAATAATTCAGACATAGGTTAGGGGTTTGTTATAGAAGTGGATGGGTAAGATTCTGTGGCCTACATTGTGCAGGAGGTCAGACTAGATGATCATAATGGTTCCTTCTGACCTTAAAGTCTATGAGTCTATGAGTCTTAACTATCTTGAGCAGTTTAGTATCATCTGCAAACTTTGCCACCTCACTTTTTACTCCTTTCTCCAGAACATTTATGAATAAGCTGAATAGGATTGGTTTTAAGACTGACCCTTGGGGAACACCACTAGTTACCCCTCTCCAGTCTGAAAATTTACCATTTATTCCTACTCTTTGTTCCCTGTCTTTTAACCAGTTCTCAATCCATGAAAGGATCTTCCCTCTTATCCCATGACAACTTAATTTACATAAAAGCCTTTGGTGAGCGACCTTGTCAAAGGCTTTCTGGAAATCTAAGTACACTATGTTCACTAGATCCCTCTTGTCCACCCTTTCAAAGAACACTAATAGATTAGTAAGACATGATTTCCCTTTACAGAAACCATGTTGATTTTTGCTGAACAATTTATGTTCTTCTATGTGTCTGCCAATTTTATTCTTTACGATTGTTTCAACTAATTTGCCCGGCACTGACGTTAGACTTACCCGTCTGTAATTGCCGGGATCACCTCTAGAGCCCTTTTTAAATATTGGCATTACATTAGCTATCTTCCAGTCACTGGGTACAGAAACTGATTTAAAAGACAGGTTACAAACTATAGTTAGTAGTTCCGCAATTTTACATTTGAGTTCTTTCAGAACTCTTGGGTGAATGCCATCTGGTCCCGGTGACTTGTTACTGTTATGCTAGCTAATCAATTAATTCCAAAACCTCCTCTACTGACACCTCAATCTGTGACAATTCCTCAGATTTGTCACCTACAAAAGCCGGCTGAGGTTTGGGAACCTCCCTAACATCCTCAGCCATGAAGACTGAGGCAAATAATTCATTTAGTTTCTCCACAATGACTTTATCGTCTTTAAGTGCTCTTTTTGTATTTCGATCGTCCAGGGGCCCCACTAGTTGTTTAGCAGGATTCCTGCTTCTGATGTACTTAAAAACCATTTTGTTATTACCTTTTTGAGTTTTTGGCTAGCTGTTCTTCAAACTCCTTTTTGGCTTTTCTTATTACATTTTTATACTTAATTTGGCAGTGTTTATGCTCCTTTCTATTTACCTCACTAGGATTTTTAAAAAATGCCTTTTTATCTCCCATTGCTTCTTTTACATCATTGTTAAGCCACAGTGGCTCTTTTTTAGTTCTTTTACTGTGTTTTTAAATTTGGGGTATACATTGAAGTTGGGCCTCTGTTATGGCGTCTTTGAAAAGTGTCCAAGCAGCTTGCAGGGATTTCACTCCAATCACTGTACCTTTTAATTTCTGTTTAACTAACCCCCTTATTTTTGCATAGTTCCCCTTTCTGAAGTTAAATGACACAGCGTTGGCTGTTGAGGTGTTCTACCACAGGAATATTAAATGTTATCATATTATGGTCACTATTTCCAAGAGGTCCTGTTATAGTTACCTCTTGGACCAGATCCTGTACGCCACTCAAGACTAAATCGAGAATGGACTCCCCTTGTGGGTTCCTGTAGCAGCTGCTCCAAGAAGCAGTCGTTTAAAGTATCAAGAAATTTTGTCTCTGCATTTCGTCCTGCAGTGACATGTTCCTAGTCAATATGGGGATAATTGAAATCCCCTACTATTATTGAATTCTTTATTTTGATAGCCTCTCCAGTCTCCCTTAGCATTGCGTTGTCACTATCACTGTCCTGGGCAGGTGGTCCCTAATGTTGTATTCTTGTTAGAGCATGTAATTACTATCCATAGAATTTCTATGGAACATGTTCCTTTCACATATAGTCCCACTCCCCACCCCGCACAACCTGTTCTGTCCTTCCAATATATTTTGTATGCTGGAATGATTGTGTCCCATTGATTGTCCTCACTCCACCAGGTTTCTGTGCTGCCTGTTATATCAATATCCTCCTTTATCACAAGGCATTCTAGTGGATACAACTAATAGGAAGCTCTGCTTATAGAAAGGTAGTGTGGCCTACCAAGTACAGTACTGGACTCAAACTCAGGAGACCTAAGTTCTAGTCCCACCTCTGCCACACAGGCCTGTGGGGTGGCTAAATCACTTTGCTGCTGTGGGCCTCAGTTTCCCACTCTATGAAATGATCATGAGCTCTTTTGTAAAGCACTTTGAGATTTACTGGTGAGCTAGGTATTATAGGACAAAGGGTCTCAACCTTTTTGTGCAATTCTGCCTTTCTAGAAAACTCAGGTCTCTGTTTAATCTATCTAAGGTATTTATAGAGCCTCAAATGCAGTAGTTGCTAGGTACTGATATGGGCTGCTACTGATTAGGACTGTATCAGCAAGTGCCTGCAGATTCTTAGTTTACTCTGCATGCTCTGACCTGCAATGAAGGCAGGACTGGACTTTGGAAAGACCCAAGTCTATTGCCAGTCAGAGTATGCAGAATAGAGGAAGAGGCAAGTAGCAGTAATACACTAGATACAAAGATCCATCATAAGAAGGAGAGGAGGGGAAACCTAGAGTACTGATTACAAAAGACAGAAGAATGAGTATTGATATATATTACCAGGCTGGGAGCCGCTGTTCTAAGATCTCGGGGTATTGTTTGTTTTACATCTTTATTTTAATTAATCAAGACTTACATGACGTCAGTACTCAGTGTGACATCTACTTGTTCCCCTTTCAGAAACTCTTTCCAGATCCCACACTGATGATACAGTCACAATGTTGACTACTAAGAAGTTAAGTATCAGAGGGGTAGCTGTGTTAGTATGTATCCACAAAAACAATGAGGAGTCTGGTGGCACCTTAAAGATTAACAGAATAAAATAAGTAAAATAAATCTGTTAGTTTTTAAGGTCCCACCGAACTCCTCATTACTAAGTTGAGACTAAGGCGGCATTTTGTCACTATGATGAATAACATGGAAACCAGTGAAATAATTCAGTTCTCTTGTTGTCTCCCTGAGATTGCCTCTGCATCCCAAGCGCTCTCCCGTGTGTCCCTTCAACAGCTTTGCTGTTTTTGAATGCTCCTTCTCCAGAGGCAGCTGATCCACCATAAAGCTAGTCTAACAAAGCTGTAGAATCTCATAGCGTTATGGAGCTTACAGGGGGCCTAGGTCTGAACTAATATCAAATGACAGTTGAAAATTCTTTGACTTTTTCTCATTAGACATGGAAGGCAAGAGGGAACTCATGCTGTGCCTGTAATCCAAAGCCTGCTAAAGAAGGCTCAAGTTCTTTCGGGTCCCAGAAAAGAATCCCTCTAGACACTGTGGAATAATAATGCAGCAATATTTGTCATCCTAAAGATGGTTCAGTTATTCCATGCAAAATTCATGGGCTTCTGCCAGATTCTTGGCCATTATAATCCTGGAAAAGTCAACAACTAAATCCCTAAAATTCATCCACACAAAGAGAAAAACAATTCGTTGAACAGATGCTCAGCAAGTCTCTGATTTCATTACATTAACTTTTCCCTGTAACAGTGTGATAATAAGAAGCCAACAGGATTGCCAAGCAGTAGAATGGAACACTGACAACATGAGAGAATCATTAATGATATCCTTCGGGTAACAGAGGTGACATTGTTTTCCCACAAAAAGGATTTCTAATCACAGGTTCCATTACTCAAGAGACAGTAAAATAGTAGAAACAATAGCTTCATGCATTGCAGGCATTAGAAGAATCTTCATGGCAGTGGGCATCATTCCTTGATTTTGGGAAGAAAAGGATATACAATGAAGTCTAACTGTAGGCATGCAGCATGACATGTCTGTTTCACTTTCATTTTATTTAAAACACATGAAGAAACATTCATGGCCAGATTCTGCCTTTGATCCATTTTAGGAACTGGAAGCATGACATCTGTGGGCAAAGGGTATAGCTCATATCATTAACCTGACATGAGCTTTACTCCTGAGAAATGCTGGAATTTTACTCCTCTTTAATGAGCTATTACTTTCTCATTCATGTTGGCGGGCACTCAGATTGCAGCCAACAAGCTGATCTCTACAGTCAGTGCCTTCCCTGAGTAGCGGTTTTTCTTAACCTTGATCTAAGTGTTGTCTTTGTGTGTAAACTGGTGCTTTTTAAGTGTATCCTACAGACTGACTCTGGTTTGAGTATAGTAGTTCCAAAACTTTGTGGACAACTGTAGCAGTCAAAGAAGTTGACAGCAGTAACCAGTACCTACTGCAGCCCCAGCACAGGTAATGGCAGAGCAAGCTTCCCGATCCTCTCTTACCCATGTGCCTCAACTCATCTCTATGAGTGTAAGTGAAGCTCAGTCTCAAGGCCCATTCCCTTTTTGGCTCATCTCCTGAGATGATCAAAGGTGCCCAGTTATTTCTTTGTAATGTGGACATTTGTTCACAAGGATCATAACTGAGATGACTGGCTCATTTTCTATAGCCACTGAAAACTAACAAATTGCAATGACGTTCAGTCACTGCTGAGCTGGTGTCATGGAAGAGTAAGCCTCACTATGCTACTACCATTCCTGAGGGTATCCACTGGTCCCCAGGTTCCTAAGTGAGCAGCCAGCAGCAATGGGCAGAAAGGACTTCCATGAAATGTCCCTTCCAAAGGGCATTAGGTGAAATCCTGACCTCACTGAAGTCAATGGCAAAACTCTCATTGATTTCAGTGGGGCCAGGATTTCACCCAGCTCCTCCAGCAATGCTGCATCTACCTAAACCACCACTGCAAAGTCAGCACTGGGTATTAGTAGCTATGTTGCCTGCAGCCTTTAGACTTGAACCCACAGCCTGCTGTCTGAGAAGAAAATGTGTGCTGTCAATTGAGGTATTAGCACTGTACTCTTCAGCAACATCTTGAAGACCCACAGTGCTTTGCACTGCAACCAAGTGTAAGCAGTACATTGCTAATAGCAAAGATCAATTACTCACATGGCACAACATAGCGCAAATTAGAATTAAAACATTCAAAAACTATGTAGCTGCATGGGAAGCTGAATGGTTCTGTTTTAGGAATGTAAATGTAGTGCTCATTTGAAAAGCACAGTAACACTTAGCTCATCAATGTTTAAATTGTCCATCTGCATTGTCCCAGCTCTGATGCTTCCCAGCAATGAAAGTCAGTGGATTTCTCAACCATGAGGACCACATTCATCTTCAATTTACTGTAGTTCACAATGGCAAAGGCCTGTTGACTGGATGCAGTGTCCACTGCATCCTTTATAGAAAGCATTTGTATCGAAATACTCCAGCTCTGAAATTAGGCCCTTTTCCATCACCACGCAAGAGGACAAAATATTTCTTTCAGTGGATAAAGTTCATTCTCACAGGAATAGCAATGTTTGCAGTGCAGTTAGGAACAAAAAGAGCTTAGTAACACATTATTTAAGGGCTCAGTCTTGCTTCCATTGGGTGAACTGAAGCAGATGTGTGAGGGAGAATTTGATAGTGGTCTTTATTTAATAGTGAAAACAGCTTTCTTTCAAAAAATGAGTTAATTTTTCTAAATAACTCATTACTCAACCAAACCCCAATAATTTTCCAACTATTTCAGTTGTCATTATATTTTCTCTCTGATCTTTCCAACCCCTGCCTTTATGACTTGCTTAATGGTTGTAAGTTGTGCACAGCTATCCTACTGGCTAGAGGCAGAACAAAAACAAGTTCCTGAATATTTCTACCTCAGTGATCTGACACTATTAGCTAAGATTGCACCAGAATTCCCCTGGCGAGACTAACTGTGCCAGAGAACAGCCCCATAATGTACAGTAGCAGATGCTGACAATACCCGGAGACATAACAGCCTATAGACTAAGGTGCCATGACACCATTCTACAGTACATTGAGAAAAAGAATTCCCTACCGAGAGAGAGAGAGAATGAAGTGCTTCTTCTAGGCAATGACACACGGAGCTGATGGTTTAATAGTCATTTGGCATAGCTCTAAAAAGTCAGTGCATGTTTTTTAAAAATGTCATTGCACATCTATGTATCACAGTATTAGTTTTATACACACACTCAGATATTGTCCCATTCACTGGAAACCCTGCTGGTAAATTACAACTTACAGGGTATGAAAACAGACAGTTCATAGTAACTAGCACTGTATTAATGTCTTTGAATAGACTACAAGGTAATTTGATGTAGCAATCACATCAGCAATGATGGGAGTTGATTTTTATAGCTATTATTAACCACTGGACTTATAGCAAGGTACTGCTGAAACTGTTCTCGTGCAATAAAGAGGAATAATAACCTGAGGGAAAAAAACTCTAACTGGTTAGTGGGAGATCAGCTTAAAACTGTGCCCAAGCATGAGATGGTCTGAAATACTTTACAGTGGCACAAACAGCCAGAGAGGCAGTGAGCATGGTGGGAAATATCCTACTCATATTGAGATAATGGTCTATGAAAAGAAATAGAAAAGGGAGGTCCCTGGCATATCTGTAAGAGATGCAGACTTGTGATTCAACAAACAGGGCACTGGATGTCACAGTTCTTTGCAAAAATACAGCTGATTTTTAGAAAGAGGAAAGCAAATATTCTAAACTGCACAGTTGTGGTAATACTCTCGCTTGCACCATGCTTGGATATTAATCCCAGAGTCATAGAGGACAAATGTTGTGTTGACAGCTATTTGAAAACAAATAAGTCAGTAATGTCTGATGTTCAAAATTCTTTGGCTGATCACTTATCTCCTAGCAACTGCAATTATTTTACCCCTTCAAATATGCCATCCTAATTATATCTTGCTTTTCAACTCAGATTTCCTTTTCATATCTCCTTACCTACTGAGATTATTTCACATAGTGTGACAAAGTTCCTCCTCTATCTTGATGGGTCCTGCACTTATTGGTGGATTTGCTCACCTCAGTGATCTTCCCTTCTGGTGGAACCCACAGTCTGGGTCAACTCCTCCTGTGTCTGATCAGGAGTTGGGAGGTTTGGGGGGAACCCAGACCCGCCCTCTACTCCAGGTTCCAGCCCAGGGCCATGTGGATTGCAGCTGTCTATAGTGCCTCCTGTAACAGCTGCATGATAGCTACAACTCCCTGGGCTACTTTTACCATGGCCTCTCCAAACACGCTTCTTTATCCTCACACAGGACCTTCTCCTGTGTCTGATAATGCTTGTTCTGTTACGCTTCCACCAGCACACCCACACCTTCACCCCTCACTCTCACCCCCTCACTCTCAGCTCTTGTTGCCTCTTGCTCCAGCTCCTCACACACACTTCCTCTCCTCTGGCTCCCCCTTCCCTGACAGGAGTGAGCTCCTTTTACACCCAGGTGCCCTGACTTGCCTGGCTTGATTGGCTGCAGGTGTTCTAATCAGCCTGTCTGCCTTAATTGGTTCTAGCAGGTTCCTGATTACTCTAGTGCAGCCCCTGCTCTGGTCACTCAGGGAACAGAAAACTACTCATCCAGTGACCAGTATATTTGCCCTCTACCGGACTCCTGTACCCCACTGGCCTGGGTCTGTCACAATAGCTAACAAAGATCCTTGAAACCTCGTTTCATTCCTGTGTGGTAAATATTATCATTATTTATTCTTTTGTATTGTGGTAGTACCTAGGGGCCTCAGTCGTGGACCAGGACCATCGTACAGATACTGTTTAAAAGACAGTTTATTGTTTGATCCATTTTCCGCAAAACTAATCTGGGGCACAGAGATTTAAATTACTTACACAGTAAGTTAGGGACAGAGCTAGGAATAGAATCTAGAAGTCCCGACTCCCAGTTCTTATTCTCAGTCACTAGACTTCAGTGTCATTCCCCCAAATCCCTGATTACACTAGCATACACACTTACTGCATCTCCAGCACTGCTATTAATTTCTGTTCTTTTTGTAAGCAAAACAAAAGAAAAAAAACACCACAAATCCTACCACACTTTCCCTCTCCCAGCGACACACACATCTGATGAAGTGGGTATTCACCCACGCAAGCTCATGCTCCAATCCGTCTGTTAGTCTAGAAATTGCTCAGGACTCTTTGCTGCTTTTACAGATCCAGACTAACACGGCTACCCCTCTGATTATTTAGAAATGAAACCTCCCATCACTCTTCACATTCTGCTTTATTTTTTGTACAATTGCTCATTATTTTAATTAATGTATGTTTCACTTTTTCCCTCTGGAATGAGCAAGATAAGGATTTATTGTTGACTCACAAACTGGGTTGCACTGCAAAAAGTGCACTCTGTTACCAACTCCACCTGCTTGTACTGGTTGCAAAATGAATATAAAACATTTTAAAGTGGTTTATAACAATATATTCTTAATCTCCATTCATAAGTGAAAATGTGATCCCCAAATTAATACCTGTTTGCAATATTATGTCATATCTTTTGACTTTGTGGCATCTTTTAATATTCATTTTCAGATGACATATTGTTTATAGAGTTGACTGGATGGATACATAGACTAAAAGACATACTTTGAGATATTTTATAGATGTATGTATATATAATATATTTTTCCTATAGAAATGAATACTGGAAGATTAACCATGATACAGCACAATGTAGGATATAAGATATTTATAGCATTTCTCTTGTTGAATTAAGGCCTGATCCAATTTCAATTTAGGTCATTGGGAGTTTTGCCATTTGCTCCAACTGGAACTGGATTAGGCACTTAAGATCTTATCCAAAGCCCACTGAAGTCAATGGGAGTCTTAATGCACAACATAGTACTTATGTGAACAGCTCACTTTCCATTTACGAGCTACTGTATTTGCAATGGGCTCATCATATATGAGTGGTTACATCTGGGAATCCTGATTGAGACTTTGTAACCGGAGTAAAAGTCTGGACTGAAGGGGTTGGAAGGATATTTAAATAGACTAGCCTATAATTCTGAGAGACAGTTGTGCCATACACTTCAGTCTTTTTTTTTTAAGCAAGAGCCCTCTTGTGTTGCTAAGTGTATTTCTTTAATGATTGGTTGAACCAAAATTCTTCCCTGGCATGACCCCGTCTACCCAGGACAACGAGCCGTTGTTTCACAACATTCTCAAGCATAATTAAACACTCGGGTGGCTACACAGTGTTACTAAAATGGTTTTATTGGCCAGTGTGGATAGGGTCAAACTGAGCTCTATCACCTGTGGAGCCTTAAGATCAGATTTTTGAAGGTACTGAGGCGCCGAAGGATGCAGATAAGTGCCTAGTGAGATTTTCAAAAGTGCCTAAGCCCCAGATCCTCAAAGGTGTTTAGGGATCTAACATCCATTGGTTTCAGTGGATCTGGGCCTAAAACACTCATGTAGATGGCACATCTTTTAACTTCTAATAGGCTCCATGTGTCCCACATTAGAATGATCATTTCCCTTGTAATTACTTGCTTTAAAGTGTGCAGTGCTGATGTAGCCATGTTGGTCCCAGGATATCAGAGAGACATGGTGGGTGAGTTATATATTTTATTGGACCAACTTTGTTGGTGAAAGAGAGAAGCTTTTGAGCTACACAGCGCTCTTCTTCAGATTCTGGGAAAGGTACTGAGTGTGGCTCTGTGCCTCTCTCACCCACAAAAGCTGGTCCAATAAATGATACTGCCTCATCCCTCTTGTTGCTTTAAAGTGTTAGACTGGATGTGTGAACTTGATGTGGAGGTGTTCTTAACATAGCTATATCCCCACTAGGTACCTCCAGTGGCATGAAATGTCCTGAAAAGTTTTCTCTGAAACGGGGTCTGATCCTGCAGTCTTTACTCCTCTAAAACTTCCTATTGATTTTAATGGGATACTCTTCCTCAGTAAGGAGCATGGGACTGGGCCCCTGTATTTGGGGTTAATGTATTAACCATCCCACCTCCTCAGATGGCTATAGCTTTAAACTACTTGTCTCAAACTCTTCCTTGTTCTCCCTGATCCATCATCATTTGAATAATAAAATAATAATAATAAAAATGCATAATACCTACTAGAAATCATATCTTTTATATCCTCTCTGCTGAAAGGGTAACATTAAAATGTCATGGGATTTTTGCATTTATATCTAATTTCACCATTGTGACTCTCAGAGGTTAAGTATGTGTGGGAGAGTTAACGATTATGTTGACACATAGATTGTCTGTCTGTCATACAATTTGCTATTTACAATGGAGCATTTTCAGCTCTAGAATGATATGTAAATTGTAGTGGCAAGTGACTTCTATGCAGTACCTAGGGAGAGAAAAGAGAACCAATTAAGGATTAAGCGTTATAAAGAACTCTTCACCTTTCTTTGGTAGTCCAAGATTTTAAAAGGTTTTTCTATGGATCTACGTCTTCAGGGTTTTTTTTCCAGGAGTAACCTACATAATGTTTATTCAAATTTTCATTTAACAAATAAATACAAACAATTTAAAAGCTGTGTTTTAGTCAACAGTAGGTTCTTGAATAATTAGCATGTCAGAATGGAGACTTACAGTAGATGAAAATTATCATGAAACCATAAAAATTACAGGTAGCTAATTATGACAATTTCCTTAGAAGTGCAGGGTTTGTTCCAGACAGTGTAGTGCTTTGTCCATTCCAGCTTTAAATGCAGCTTCCACTGTTTCCCTCAGGAGACAATTCTCAATGTTTAACAAAGGCTTAAGTGTCCCTTTTCCTCATCCATGTAGCCCCAAAATCATATTCTCTTTCTCTCTCATGTTTGTTAGGATTGTGCAAGTATAACAGGCTCACTTCATGAAGCAGCTGGTGAAATGAACCCTGGATTGTTGTTTCCCAGGGAAAGAAATGAATCAACACCTGAAGGCTGGAGTTTATTGAACTTGAATCTCCAAGGAAAACCCTCACAGTTGAGCATTCCCTAAACCATCAAGTCTCTTGTCTTATCAGCCCAACAAACTCTGAGATTCCTCCTTCCTACCTTTGATAAGGTTCATTGAGGGGTGAGGTGCTGGAATCTTCTGGATAGGAGATGGATAGCAACGAAAATGTGGAGAGAAGGGGTTCTCAGACAAGCATTGAGGGTGGGATTCACAAAGATATTTAGATGCCTTACTCCCATTGATTTCAGTGGGAGTTAGGTACCTAAATATCTTTGTGAATCCCACCCTGAGTTCTTAGTCAAGTGGATTAAAACTTTTTGTGATAAAGGTCCCTTTATTTGACCATCTCTAGTTCTCAGTCTTCCCAGATGGATGAGCAATCAAGTCTCAGGTTTGTCAAACTTTTGCTGATCTTGGCTGGGGGTCACCAAAACCATAATGAGCTAAGCTATACATATTTAGCTCCTTTGTTGATTTTTGGTACCCATAGAGTTCAAGGGCAGATGGGATCACCAGATTATCTGGTCTGACTCCTGTACATCACAAGCCACCAGCACCACACAGCATCCACAGGCTAAACCCAATCACTGAAATTAGACCAAAGTATTACAGCCTCTGGTTTATCTTGTTGGTGTCCTTCTGTTATGGAAGTGCCCTGAACCATAGACAGTGTTGTGGTCTCGGGACTCAATGTGGCACATAATCAAAATGGACTTTCCTAAAACATCTTTCATATGTAGATTCTTCTGTAACAAAACTTTCAAAACACAAAAATAGGGGCTGATCCATCAATCTTGACTCAAGTCAATGGAAATTTTGCTTGAATAATGGCTGCAAGATTGATCCCATAATAGAGACCCTCCCTCCCCCCCAAAAATCTAAATAGGAAATTCATCAGGATAAATATTGTAACCATTTACACAAATACCTTTCAAGTATGTTTTCCATAAATATCTAATGTACATTTAAAACTGTTAAATTCAAAGCAAAGTTTGTTGCACTGAGTTCTCAGACTATGAACTCAGATAAGCTGGTTAGCTGGACCTCAGTGTGTAACTATGTGATAGCAGGAGTGGCGCCAGGGTATCTGACGCCCTAGGCGGACGGCCATTTCGCCGCCCCCCACGTGTCCGGTGGACCTACCGCAGTCATTTCGGCGGACGGTCTGCTGCTGGAAAGGCTCCGGTGGAGCTGCCGCAGTCATTTCGACCTGCCCGCAGGCATGACTGCGGTAGGTCCGCCGGAGCCTTAGACCAGCGCACCGTCCCGAAATGACTGCGGCAGCTCCACGGAGCCTTTCCAGCAGCGGACCGTCCGCCGAAATGACTGCGGTAGGTCCCCTAGACCCGCGTGCCGCCCTGCCCCGGTAAAATAGCGCCCCCCAAAATTCTGGCGCCCTAGGCCATTGCCTAGGTCGCCTAAATGGTAGCGCCGGCCCTGTGTGATAGGAATGCAGGCACCTCACTCCCACCTGCCCTTAGCATGAGGAAACGTTGTCTGTGCTTGCTGTGGGTCAGCTCTCCAATACCATCAGCCTCTGTCAACACAAGAAATGCCTTCCAGGCCTCTGTAAGCCCTGCTCTGTCTTTAAAGGTTAATGACAGATACACTCCAATCCTTCAGTCCTCTGAGCATCTCCCTCTAGTGCCCAGCCCCTGGTCCACTGGACACTCACAGAATTCCCAGATCCTTTGTTCCCACTACAGCTTACTGGTCACACTGTAGATCACGGCTCTGGTTAATGCGTGGCACTTAGATTTGCTTATAGAGAAAGCAAGTATCAGTTTACTTAGCAAAGAACAGAAAGTCAAATCATGGCAAGTAGAAATATTGGAATCAAAGAGTTGCATATAAAATAAAATCAAAACATGCATACTAAACTTACCTGCCAAGGCACTGTCATGTCATATAGGCCAAAAGTTCACCCCAAATCCTTCCAGAATATTACACCCAGGCCTGGCTGTGATCTTCCATTCACAAGACAAGTCCCATTGTCTTCTTGCCTCTTCAGTGGAAAAATCCAGAGTTTGTCTGTGTCCTTACAGTTATAGTCCAAAAATCCATTGTTTTCTCTTGCAAACATAATAATCCCTGCTGCTTGTGTTTTCCTGTCCTAGATCTCCTCTGGAGAATCACGCTGTCTGGAGTGGTTCACAACTGTGAGTGTCCATCTGTCAAGAAACAGGGCAGAGACCCCAAACTGGTTGTGTGTTCTATAATTAGATGTCACCAACCCAGAAACAAATGTGAACTCCTGAAGCACTGTAACAGTCTTACCATAGATTCACAGACAGTCCCCTTGTGCATTCCAGTCTATGTTGCCACCCAGGAAAGCTGGATTTAGTGATAGTTGGTTGCTATACACAAAAGATCACAAAATATTCAGGTTGCTCCCAGTGCCAAGAGACTAGTCACTTACCTCACGTCAACTTGCACCTTGGATCTCTCATCAAAAACAATGCTTATAGCCAGTCCTGTAATAAACTAACTAAAGCTGTATTAACTAGGAAAAATAAATGAAAGAGTGATTACATGGTTAAAGCAGGCAAGCACAAACACACAATTGAGTTAGTCTATGGTTTTAAAAAATGGAAGAGTTGCAGTAATTTGTCAGCTCTGAATGTCTTTTAGGGTTACACCAGGTTGACTCTGGGGCATTCTGCTTCTGTTTCATAGCTCCAGCCCTGTGAGAGTCCAAACAACAAAAAAAGAGGTGACACATTTTCTTGTCAGCTATTTTTATCTCCTTCTTCCAGAAATCAAGCTGACGAGATGAGCCCTTTTGCACGTAGCCTCTTTATGAGTGTGAAGGGGAAATTAACAAAGTCTTTGTATTGTGATGTCTCACAATGGCCCATTTAGTTTTGGTAGCCTTCTTGGCAGTTAGGCAACAATCCCTCCTGACTAGGTTCATAGTTTCAGAGCAAACATTTTTTACAGTCATAAAGCAAAAACGTACATATTGCCTTACAGCATGTGATAAAGTTGTTATAAGTGAGATTAAAGCATGCAGCAATTTACAAGCATTTCATAAAGTCTAAACACTAAACGCAGTGTTGTAAGTCCAATACCATTGTAACCTTACTAACACACAGGTGAACCAGACTGGTTTCCAGCAACGAATTTGTCAGTGCTTGGCTGAGGCCTAACATTTTGGCAAGAGCAGTCAGCTGGTCTTGATTATAATTTTACTCAGACTATAAATAGGCATTCATTGTAAAGTATACAATACTCAATTTACATGGAGACAGACCGATAGATAAACCAGTTTCTTTCAGGCAGAAGATGTTTATCAACTTCTGGTGATGGGTCCCAATTCACAGACTGTAAGAATGTAATTTTCAGTATACATGCATAACTCCTAACATATTATCCATACATAAATTTCACAATTATGATGATCCATGTGACATAGGCTTCTGATAGAGACCTTATATAACATGCTTGGTGAACTAGTATGTAGATACCAGATGCAATGGATCCTTGTAATCCTATGTTGCCCTCTTCCTGTCAGCATCAAGAAGTCCTTTGGTCACAAACAACAAACAGCATTTATATTATAATACATAATGGATGTCAAAACCAAAACATATGAATACAGGCAAACCTAATTAAACTGGGATTGGTTTATTCATGTCTTAGCAGCTGAAAGTTATATGCTAACCAGTGACAGAGCCGGAGCAGCCATCATTGACTAGAGTATTCAAAACTGCTGTTTTAGTCAACTCCAAATAAAACAAAAAGTGCAAGCTAATTTGAATGAACTCAGTCATACCGTAATTAGACTGCACAATTCCAAAAAGCTAATTTTAATCCTGGAATACTTTTATCTTTTCAACTTGCCATGGTAAGTCACACCAACCCATAGAACGATCTAACAAATGTCAGAAGTCCCTATGATGCAAACCACAAGGAGTCCAAGAGCATGGGGACGTGCAAGGTTCCTTACATTTGGAAGAAGAGTACTTACGTTTTCATAATCAAGTCTCTGGAACTTTGTAAATCATGCTGCTGTTTAAGAGGGAGCCCCAGAACATAGTTTCAGTGACGGTGTGATGTGCAGAGGCAGGCAAGTCCTAGTGAGTGCTTTGCTAACGGTCGTGTGGAACAAAGGACCTGGGAGCCACCACCGCATAGGGAGATGTGACTATTTATCCTTAATGTTAAAAAGGTTGCACTTAACCCCTCTATAAGGCAAATTCAACCTTAGTGTGAATGGATGGAACTCCACTGAAGTCAATAGTGTTTCACATGTATGTTAGGGCTGAATTTGGTGCTATGTTGTAATGAGACTGTAATGCTCTGAAAGCCCTAAAACAGAAATATGAAGGGCCCTATCACTCTGTGCACAACTCTCATTGATACCAGTGGAAGATCCGTGTGAGGATCTAGGCCGGTATATGGTGCTAAGTCTCCACAATATAGCTGATGTGGTTCTTAATGGAAACGTGAGGTCAAACATGATATGGCAATTATGGGCTAATCTGGAAAGTACAGGGCACAAGATTCTTCTCAGCACATGGTACAGTAAAGTGGATAAACACTACTCATTGTACAGTAAAACCCAATACAAATCAGTTTGAGAAGATCGGAATTAATCATTCAAAACTGACATAACTATTCCCACAGCAACCACACCTCTGAAATTCTGTCCAATTTATTTGGCCAGCCCCACTGTACAATTTTCTGAGGTTATTAAGCCAAAAAGTGGTAACTAGAACAAACATCATACCCGTGGCATACATAATTATATATAAAAAAACAACTGGAAACATATGAACAGAAAAATACATTTGAAATGTAATAGTTAATTTTATGATTAACAAACATGCAAGTTTATCAGTTGGGAAATGCTGAATTACGTTCTATGCTCATTCTGCTTTCCTTGAAATAAATGAGAGGTTTTTTGCTTGTCTTGTCTGTTTGAGATTGGGAAAGGACTGGTTTTTACTAGGTTTTTGTTCAGTACCTAGCACAGATGGGGCCCAAATCTCAGAGAGGGCCTCTAGGCGCTATTGCAATATGAATAATTATAGTTTAGAAAGCAACCACATTTCTAAAGAGTATTAAAATTATGAGGTCTCTTCTACACACAGGGTAAAATCCTAACCCACTGAAGTTAATGTCAAAACATCCACTGACATCAGTGGAGCTAGGACTTCCACCTTGATGTCTGCATAACACCAGCATGGTGTTAGAGGGACACTGCTGTTGGAGGCTCTTGGCTAAATTCTGCTCAGTTATACTAGTATACAGCTGAAGTAATTCGACTGATGTCAGTGGAGTCAAACCGGAGTAAATCTGGAATAAATGAAGGCATAATCTGATGCTTTGTTTTTCAAATGACATGCAAAACCAAGATCCTTTCTCCATCGGTGATCATGCAGCATTTTTCATATCTGCAAGGCGTTAGCTCTGGTATCCTGGCCAAAATCCAGCTTGGGTAATCATTTGTAATAAATAAAATAATATTTCACATGTATACATCATGGGTATTATTCTCCCCATGTTATAGATAGGGCAACTAAAGCACAGAGAGGATAAGTCACAGGCGCACAGTCACAATGCAAGTCAGTGGCAAAGCCACGTATTAGAACCCAGGTGTTCAGACACTTAGTCTTTTGATTTATTCACATGACCATGACCTTCCAAAACTGCATTCTGCCTAGCTGAGACTGGCAATTTCATTTTTGGTTGGATCAACTATCATCCACTTCCTGTCCTGAAATGTGTAGGGCAGCTAAGTCTGTCAATTGTTGCTATTTCAGCCCAAAGACTGATGAAGTCACTTGTGAATAGGTTGCCTATCAGTCTGCTAGGTTAATGATCCTTTTGAAGGAAAGGTGTTCTATAACGGTGAAAGGTTCTGATGGGAGTTAAATTGTGTGTACATGAGGGCCGAATGTACCCAAGAGGCGTATGAAAGATGTGATTATTTGCAAGACCTTTTTATGGAGATCTAAGAAACGAACTGATTCATCCAATGACACTATAATGCATTTCCAGTACTGGTCAGAGAAAAATTTATTTACAGAGATTTTCAAATACAAACATAATAGCACATTTATATATTTTTTTACAAAAATGAATATTGAAATAATAAACATGGTACAGTACAATACAACAACGAGCTAAATGTAACAATGACAAAATCTATATCTGGAAGACGTTTCCCATTAGTCTTACGTAACCAACAATATCCTACAGTACCATGAGTGGAATTCTCCCTGGACTGAAAGATGTCCATTTATTGCCCTTCATAATAGTACTATATGCAAAGCCCCTATATATGCTGAGTAAAATGTTGCATTTTTGTAATAATGCTGAAAATACAGAAGCTAAATAAAAATTCTATAGGGCTGAATAAGCAGTGAATAAATGTTTTGGGGAAAAGAGTAGAGAGAATATACAAAATATTGTTAAAGTGGCTTATTGGTCCATTTATTAGGTTTCATGTGTAGTTTAAAAAGTGGTATAACATTGAATTTTAAACCATCAAATGAATAAAAAAAAGGAAAAAAATGCATCAATAAGTTTGCATTTTACTTGTTCTGTGCCATGTTCTATACGTGTGTGTGTGTATATGTGTGTGTATATGTGTGTGTGTGTGCAAGCACACTTTCAGGAGTGTTGTGCTTAAGGGGAATTTTGGAAGAGTATACCCTATCCAAAACATTATTTTCATGAGTCTTTCAATTTATTGGTACACCCATACGGTCACAATTTACCAAAGGGGAGCATTCCTTGCTCGTAAAATTGTATTCTTCCAAATAGACCAGAAATATATTCTGTCAAGCAAGAACTGTCTATGCCTTCCAAGATTTGCAGTGTTTGGTCCAGCTTTCCAGTCTCCCCATCCTCCCCACAATTCACAGTGTCACTTCACATCCTTGACCACGTCCATTCGCATTTCATACTGACTGTTCTGCAGTTAGGAGCTAAAGCACTTTTTTCAGAAGAAGTCTGTCAGTCACTTCTGCCTCTTGAAGCTCATTCATTCTCTAAACTGGACTTCCAGGCTGCCAGCCTCAGTAAGGGTACTGTTTCTGTTTCTTGCCAGAGAAGCAGGCCAACCAAGTGCAGATTAACATAGCGGCAGCTGCTCCTCCTCCGGTGCAGTAGTAAGCCCAGCCAATTTCACAAGTACCTAAGATGAACAAACAAACCAAGGCAACAATGTTTTATTCAAGGAGAGAGGTTTGATTTCACCATAACTTTACAAGCTCTTTCCTTTTGGAGGGAAATGAAAGCACAAGTAACCAAATACAACATTCGGTGCTGTGTATTTTATCCTCGTATCAGCTTACTGGTTTCATTCCTTGTAAGCAACTTATATTTATACACCTCCATCCAAAGCCTTCCTATTATGGTAGAAGGCAGCCAGATATCAGTGCTATCTAATCTACCTAGGATGAATTTTGTGTCTGAGCATACAGGAACTTTCTTGCCTTTTTTTGTTGTTGTATTATATGTAATGCTAATGTGAGGTATTGGAAGGCTGTAAATATCTCAGGGCAGTGACTGCATCATTTTATGCATTTATGTCATACTTAACACTTGTGTTGACTGGTGCTTCTCAGCACTATTGTAGTAAGTGAAATACTGAACATGGCCACCTGGAAAAGGTACAAGTCATTAAATGATACAGATCCACAGAATCCTGTCGATAGTATGGCTAATTAGAATTGGTATAAGCACTTCAGGATCTCACAGCTATTTACAATATGGATTTATTACACAATGTTTATATGGACAGAAAGGCTATGTTAGAATATACACTTGAGCCAAATAGGTTCTCTAGGTTCCTTTTACCAATCTACACAGCATCAAATCCAACAGTGAATCTGGGCTATTGCCAAGGGAATATAAAATTCTGGAACTCCCCCCTCCGAGTAGTTGTGAATGGATGTGCTGAGCCAAATTCATCCCTGGTATGACTTCTAGCTTGTGATAAAAGGAGTTGGTTCACAGAGTCCCACACCCTGTTACTAACTCAGTGTAGTCAGTAAACCAAAAAGATTAGATCTGTCTATGCTGGAGTAAGTGTGCAGTTCATGGGTTTAGCCTGGTAACTTCCATTCACTTTAACATGAGGCAGACAACTTAAACTACACCAGCCACTTCCAAAATGGAGGCATGTTGTCCTTATCCTGGAAAGAAATGCAGATAGGCAGGCCCTCATATCTGCACAAGGCCTCACTGATTTCAGTGGAGTTGGGTAACCCACACACCTTCTGGGTGTGTTCTGTCCCAGCTAGTGGCACTGAGACTACTTAGAAAGAGAGATCGATAAAGAGATGTTAGATGGGGTGGCATCTGAGTTACTACAGAGAATTCTTTCCTGGGTGCTTGCTGGTGATTCTTGCCCACATGCTCAGGGTTTAACTAATCGCCATATTTGGGGTCGGGAAGGAATTTTCGTCCAGGGCAGATTGGCAGAGGCCCTGGAGGTTTTTTGCCTTCCTCTGTAGCATGGGGCATGAGTCACTAGCTGGAGGATTCTCTACAGCTTGAGTCTTCCAACCACGATTTGAGGACTTCAATAACTCAGACATAGGTTAGAGGTTTGTTACAGGAGTGGGTGAGTGAGATTCTGTGGCCTGCATTGTGCAGGAGGTCAGACTAGATGATCATAATGGTCTCTTCTGACCTTAAAGTCTGTGAGTCTAAGCCTGCTCTTCAGCTGTAGCTAACAGGCACAGGGCTTTTAGCTTATGCAGTAGAGGCTCATGCATTTAGCTCCAGAGATCCCAAGTTTGATCCTGCCCGCTGATGACCGGGGTCTGTTGGTGTTACAGTTGCACGTGTGTAAAGGGATCGCCGCCCGTGTGCATTTCTTGCAGAATTGTAGCCTATATTTCCAAACCTCAATTAATAAAGTTATTTAGACTTCACTGTACAGTGCTCCTCTTTCCTCAGACTGATGCCATTCTGCTGGAAGGGACAGAGCTGTGGAGTCTGCCTGTTAAAAAATTTTCACACTTGAAGCAAAACTTGTGAATCTATGAAGACAGAAAACCCAGCAGCGCAGTTAGGTTGGGAGCGGGGCAGCGGCCGCTCTCTCACTGAGCACAAGTGGCACCTTTTAAATTTCTTGGCGCCTTTTTAATTTTTACTCACCCAGCGGCGCTCCGGTTCTTTGGTGGGTGGCAACTTTTTTGGGGATCGCTCCCCTTCTTCCCTCTACCTGGCTACACCACTGAGAAAACCCCTCCCTTTTCTCTAGTGTAGTTATACAGGTCTGTCATAATAAAAAGCAGGGCTTCTGGGCCTTTCTTTAAAAGAATGCTTCTAAAACAACAACATTTATAAAACTGTGAAATTTCACATTGCAAAAATGCCCCGGTCTACTGCACCATTTCCCCAAAGAAGGAAACTCAACAAGTTTTGGACAGTTCCATTAAAATAGAGAGGACATTGCCTTACACTGCATAAAACAAGCATCTGCAAATGACTGGGCCTTTATCACCTTTTTGCATAATGAAAGAGGAGTGTTTTAGGCTGCTGGTGAAAAGAGACTTTAAAGAGTGAAAAGTACTGTCACAGCGGATTCCTTTGGATTTCAGAGGAGTGCCGAATATAACCAAGAGGCTGCTCTTTATTGACCTGAGGTGCAGTGCTCCTTCTAGAGTTCTGTCCACCTATATTTAATTCACCCAAATGGGGAATATTCAGTTAGAGAATTTGGTTTGCCAACAACCCTTTCAAGAAACGAACGAAGCAAAATTATTTTAAATGTTCCCCTTCGCTGTCTATAATGGCTCATCAGACAAGCCTCAGAGCTTACTTGGTTGGCAAATAGCTGTTTTCAATGCAGGGGAAAACTACACTTGACAGTTAAAGAAGAGGTTGCTGGCATTGAAAATAGACAGCCCCACTGCTTGCCAAGTCCAGAGAGACTGGCTGTAGGGCTGCAAATCAGAAGGGTTGATGCTTTTTTATTTTGTTTTGTTTTCTTGGCGTCTTTCTCTGTACTACAGGCAGCTTTTTAGTCCCTTTGTGTTGTTGTAGCAGAGCACTAGGTCTCAATGCAAATAACACAGTTCTGGAACTTCTACATGCCTCCTCGGAAATAATTGCACGAATCATCCTCTGCCCTTATCATAACTGGTCTGAAAATTGTAATGAAGTTCTAAACTGCTACTCAAAACTACCCCCAGTATGCCACTGCAAGCAGCCTTTCCCCATGCCAGTCATACTCAGTGGCCCAAATCTGGATGTTGATTTCCTGTGTGGCATGGAACTGCCTGTAGAGACCTGGGACCTAGTTTGATTCCACAGATGAACAGTACAACCAAAAGTCTGATCGGGGGAAGGTGCACCTGTGGCTATTCTCTGTCCCCAAACCTCTCCCCCTGCCCAGGGGATGGAGTCCAGGAACCCACTCCCTTATGCTCTTGGGGATAGGAGGCACTGCAGGCACAGAGCCATCACAACTCTGTTGCAGGGGCTGGGAAGAGGGGCTGGGGGAGATTCCTTGTATGGTGTAGAGGAATTTAAAGGAGACCACGCAGCTGAGCTGAGATTACCACCAGCTCAGAAATGGAATAGTCAAATGGAGAAGGCGCAGCCTCTATCTGGGAAAAATTGCCCTACTGGAGATCAAGGAGACATTTGCTCTCCCACTTCAGGACACCTACCCATCCCACAGGTCATTTTTATTTGGGCCAAATTGAGGAAATCCTGGGTCCTAAGCACATCATGATACCGCAGCCCCTGCAGCTCAGTTTTCGTGGTACATTTTGAATGGGGGTGGCAGGTGGCCCCCTTCTCTCCCATAGAGGCAAGAGCAGCAGCATGAGGCCCTCTTCCTCCCTCCAGGAGCAGCAGCACGTGTGACAGCAGTTGTCCCCTCTGGCCTCTAGAAAGGCAGAGTTGGAAGCTGGTTACCCCCAGGCTCCAGGGTGTAGCTGGGCAGGGGGGTCAGGCCACAGCCCTGCCACACATGTTCTGGGCACACCTCATTCTCTGTTGGGTGGTGTTGGCAGCACTCCCAGAGCTGCGGATATTGGAGTTCAGAACCTATGAAGCTGAATGGGAAGCTCTCACCTCTGAGAGCAATTGTGTCAGCCTGTCTGCAGGACCACAGCATTGTTAAATTTGTTGCATGTTTTCAGGGTTTTCTTCACAAGCCTGAGGCCTGGAAACTGTTTTTAAAAGAAAAGAGCTGTGATTCAGACCCAATCAGATGACCTGAGGATCTGGTCCCTATGCATGGGCCTATACAGCCTATGCCTTAATCCAGCCTTGGGAGGGCAGCCAGACTTAGCTACTTGCTAGGTCCCACTTTCATGATTACTCCATAAGGATTAATACCACCCTCGGTGGTGGCCTCTGTGGCTCCTGCGAGGGACCAGAATCCTTTGAGTGTTGCCAAATGGTGGGAAGCTTGGTTGAAGGAGGACCTTAGCCACCCAATCCCAGAAAAGGTGTGAATCCCACAGTGGAGCGGATGTGGTGATCCTTCAACTCCCCTACACCATGGCAAGTCTGGCTGGTCCAGAGCCAAAAGTAAGAGTTTAACCTGCCTGTCCTCTAATGTATAGGGCTTATTACAATATGTGTTCCTGATTATTGACAGCAATTTATAACATCAATATACCGCCTAAAGGATCCCGCATTCCAATCTACCTTCCCATCAAAATAAGCTTATTTGCCACATCAGAGGGAGACTCTTCAGCCTGATAATAGTGCACAGCAACATCACAAAACCGTTAGTGAAGAAGAATCCTGTCATGAATGGAAAGTTCACGTGGAATTCAGGGAAGCACAATGCAGTCACTAAGGTCAGAATGTTTCTTTGTTCTCAGGCATTTGAGGAGGAAGTGGGAAGCTGTTTTTATATATATTATATTTTGCTATTTTACTTTGTGTGTTTTAACCTCTGGGATATATGCCCAGAGATAATAATTGGTACAGATAGCTGGATTTTACAACAGAGAACTCTTATCTAATAACTATTGCTTGTACATGGAAGAATCCATTATTTTGCCTCTGCACAAGCACAACAACAATTTCAGCTGGGATTTTCAGAAGAAGCTGGCAGACTAGGTGTCAAGTCATGCCAAGGCCCCCAGGTCTCACTGAACACTGACACATGCATATCTGGAAACTAATCTGGCTCACCTATGTGTTAGTACTGTTAAAATAGGTATTAGATTTATAGAGCTGTTTAGTGTTTGGACTGTATGAAATGCTTGTGAATTGCTATATGTGTTAATCTCACTTATAATATCTGTACTCCATGTTGTACAGTAATATTTAAGTATTTGCTCTGTAACTATTGTAGTGTTTTCTATGAAACTGGAACCCTTCCCCCCGAGTCAGGAGAGAAACATTACCAAGCAATACTAGTCCACCACAATGGGAGTCATCTCCTGCCCAACAAAAGAAGGCCCACAGAAGACCAGTGGAGAAAAGACTTTATTGATTGCTCTCTCCACACCCGGGAAGAGAGGAAGTGTACAAATCCTCGTCCCATTACTGTTTGAACTCTGGGAGAAGGAAATAAAAACCCCTGATCAGAAGGCTCTGTATCACTATGCTACTTCGAATTTGGAGAGGGAAATATTTCTAAGCATAAGCAAGGGATCCCCAAGCTGTTTAGTTTGGGTTAGCCCTAAAGAACATACAGAGCTTGCATATTACAGTACCTTCTATTACTTTTTTAAACCTATGACTGTGACTCATTTGTGTGTGTATGTTTACCTGCTTTAACCCTGTAAATAACTTTTGCTTCTTTTTCCTATTTAATAGATCTTTATTTTCTTTATTATAGGGTTGGTTTCAAGCATTATCTTTGGGGAGGTATCTAAGGTACCATTGACCTGGGGTCAGTGACTGGTCCTTTGGGACTGGGAGTAACCTGAATATTGTTGTGATTTTTGGTGTAAGGGACCATCTGTCACAAAGCCAGGCTTGCCAGGAAATGTTCAAGGGGACTGTCTGTGACTCCATCTCAAGGCTGTTATAGTGCTTAAGAAGGCACGCTTGATACTTGGTTGGTGATATCTAATCATAGAATACACAACCAATTTGGGGTTTGTGCCCTGGTTTGTAACAGTCTGCCCTGAGGTTGGCACTCACATTCATGAGCCACTCCAGCTTCACAAACCCTCGGGGAGACGGGTGGCTAAATCTCTGAGGCTGGTCTGAAAATCCCTGTATTCATAATACATCACTCCTCCCTGTGCTCAAAATATTTGTGGGGTGTGTGTGTGAGAGAGAGAGAGAAAAAACGTGGGGATGGCATGGTTTAAGTTTCATGTAATGGAATTTCTCCAAGGATCTAAAAATACTTAAAATACCTTCCTATCTAAGTAAGTTGTCATGCATTATAGTTTTATGTTCTGGAATGATGCTGTGCTCAGAGCCTACACTAGTTTTTTATACATCAGTATTTACCTTCCAGTGCAGGACAGAGGAAGGGACTCTGGCAGCAACAGGAGCCGCAGAGTCATCGTCATGCTGGTGCTGAATACCCACTGGCCATTTGAAAGCTTTTGGTTTCATTGGTGTTTTTTTGGCAAGGAAGTTGATAGGCAGCATAAATAATTGGAGCTACAGGCTCCAATGATTGGTCAGTGGGCATCATCATCCACCAACAGCCCAGGCAAGATTGGAGACTGCCAGCGAGACATTTTTTTAAAATGGGGTTTAATGCTGCTGACGTTTGGGGTAGGGGGTGGCTAGAAATCAGTTTGGTATTTAACCCTCAAGTCACAGTCCTTAAACATATACCACAGGTGAACAAAGGGCGGTGGGGGGAGGGGGGGGAAGGCAGAATGAGTGCATGGAACATTTCCCTCCATACCACCTGTCCCCATTACAGGATGTAAAAACAATTACAGCCCAAGCTCCATTAGGAACAAAGGCTGCTAGGACTAGGATCCTTGTAGGGAGCAGGGAGGAGTAAGAAGGAGGTAGTCACATCCAGTCAGTGAAGCTAGCTGGCTGTGGAGGGAGCACACACTGTCCCTTCCTTAGGGGTGGCCTTGGTGCTACAGTAACCAGGATCTCTGAGTGACATGGTGTGTAGTGCCTTCTGGTGGTTGTCCTGGGGCAGTTTTTCTCTGCACTGCTCCTTATTCAGGGATATGACTTAGCGGTATAATCTGGCCCACAATAGGAAAAGCAACCACAACACAAAACTGCAGATGTGTCCCAGCTGTTGTGAGAGTTACGGAATGCATCACTTTAACAGCTTTCTGAAATAAATCTCCATGCTTTTTGCATGAGTGAATAAATGGTCAGTCAAGTGAATGAATCCACAAGTGACTGAGTGAATGGCTGAGTCAGTGGGGGTACAGACTTCACTGGCTCTTAGCAGAAGAGCCCATCTGAAGGGACAGATGAGATCAGTAACACACTGCAGGGATACAAAGCACTAGATTCTTGAGGACTGGCAATGGAGAGTCCAAGAACAAAACTATTATGCCAATGCTGGATGAGCAGGATAAGATAAAAAGGGGCAGCAGGACGGTGTTCCTAAGATGTGAGAATGTGTGTTACATAAAAGAAATCAAAGAATGGGAGAGGGAAAGGGGCACTAGCTTCATATTTAAAGCAAACTAGCAAGAAAAATCTGTAGAAACCTAATTCTGCAGTGATGGTTCAGTTTATTGCAAAACACATGACTTTTCCTAATTTCTGCTACGATTTCCATGGACATGATATTGTTCCCATAACGCCATGGCTTTCCCCAACATTTATCACGACAAAGATGAAGCAGAGTTAATTTAGGCAGCTGGTGCAGTGCTAGTCCCTGATCTACCACAGGGCTCCACATGGGATCTGTTTATCTTGATCCAATTGCAGGGCTGGGGCTTTTGTAGTATACTTTCAATTCATACTATCCTATAAAAAAAAATCACAAGTACTTAAACCATTCCTGGAAATGCATGTGATTTTTATGTAAAATATCCAATAAGTGAAATGTATGAAAACTCCAGAATATAGGAGTGTCTAGGATATGAACCTATTACGTTAATTGCAAGACCTAAAATAGGACCTTACATTTTTCCTTTTTTATTACTGTTGAAATCAATGAAACTTGCACTGGGCTAGAAGCCTGGAGAACCTGGCAAATGCTAATAACTTAGCTTTAAGTAGGATCCATTTTCTAAGACAGAAAAAAAAAAGAGTTGAGAATTATTCCAACTGAGGAATATGATGCTAAAAAACCTATGGCAAACATCACTGATTAATCCATACATCTAAAAACTCTTTCTACTTAGAAACCTTGCGCAGCAACTCTAGTAACCAGCTTTGCATGAGCGTCCAATACTAGGAGGGAAAGTGAAATAATTTAACGCACCAGGGTTGGGTTTTTTTAAACATAGACTAAAATGGAGAGAAAGATAAGTACAGGAACTGCAGGTCTGAACGCCACAAAACTAATAGAAAAGATAATCAGTTAATAAAGAAGAGGACCTGGTTGTTCTGAAAGGCATCTAAGTAAGAGTGCAAGAACCGAAGATTCTTTTTCTTTACACAGTACGTTATTGATATGTGAAATAAGCTACAGAAGGCAGCAGTAGAAGTCACAATCTGGAATGCATTTAGAAAGGAGTTAGATAGGTACATGGAAGAAGGCAACAAGAGAGAAGGCACAAATTACAACTGAGTGAGTAATTTGGAAGCAATAATGTATTTGGTGAAGTTTGCCCCCCTCTGTCCATTGAATGTCGATGATTTTCTCAAAATTATCTGAACATTTCCCCCCTTATTTTTAACAAGATGACATCCTATTTAATATTTGAAACTTGAGCTATGCTGCTTTGTTGCTCAAAGAAGCAATAGCAAATGGGAAGGGAGATGGTTCTTGAGACACACTCTCTGTTAGTGGGTGGTCTGGTGGGATGGGGTGTACCAAGCCCATTGAGGTCCTCCAGAAGGCCCTGCAGTCCTGCTACACCCAAGGAAAAATCTCAATCTGTTTGTAGATAACTTGTGAACAGAAGTTAGATTTCTGACTGTTCATGACAAATAGTTTAAAAATCTTTCATTGTTAATAGTGTTCTAAAAAACATCCTGGTTTCTAAATCTCTTCTCCACAGTTTGATCCTTTGGATGTCGACGCTGAGCCAGGATGCTGAGATGATGCCACCTAGCTATTTGACAAAGCTGTTCTATATTTGGTGTTTTCCCAAAGAGATGACTTTTGTGTTCTTTAGTAACTGTATTGTTTGTTTGTAAAGGCAATATACTGTAATAATTATTTTAAGGCAATAGTGCCTATCAGTTAAACAGTTCTCTTATGATCTTCTCTTCCAACCCTCTGAAAGAAGCAAAGGGAAACTATAATAAAGCCATTAGACAAACACATCCCTTGACAGAAAGAAATTTTGGGATATTTAGAATGAAGTTTAGATGTATGCCTAGCACAGGACATGATGGAGAGAGGTGAGATATGACTATCAAATTCAGAAGTCTGTATTATACCTGTGTTGAAATATTGCCACTGTGACCACATTCATTTGGACTTGCCCAAGGGCAGCCTGTTATGCTGCACTCCAGATAACTGCTCTGCTCAAGAAAGGTGTTTGGCATACCATGGAAAGGCCATCAGCGAGAGCCATCAAAGCTGCAGTCTGGGGCTATCCGCTTTGACCGACTCAACTACTGGTCCACCTCCAGGGTACCAGGCTCTTTCTAGACAGCCTGCAAGTTGGAAAGCAACCATGACTGGTGGTGACAGTTTGAGCACATGGCCTGGAGATAGAGGCCTTATTTAGGAGCAGGTTTCTGTTCTGTGCAGGGGGTCAACCATCACCACATGTAACGAGAGACTCTGCCCAGCCTGAAACACTGTTGATAGATAGACTCACAAGAGGGAGTGAGACCAGACTGGGGAAGGGACGCCTCAGGACTTCTCTTGTTTTCAAAGATCAGTAACTCACGTGCTTTAAGAGTCCAGTCACTGTGGATAAGAAATTCCTTTGCTAAGCCTGTGTTCCTTGTTTTCCTGACATGTTGTCCTCAAAGGGGTTAAACTGGTAAGTCCAGAGAACCCACAACCTAGGTAGAACTGAGGGGGAGAATCTGTCAGTGACTAGGGGCTCAAGAGGTCTGATTCCAGTTTCAGGGTCTAGGAAAGCTGGATGGCAGCATCCCACATCAGAAGGGTGTCAGATAAGATGACAGGAGTATGCCTTAGAGTCCCAGAGCTAGAAACAGTGACTAGCTAGAAACTGTCCCAAACCCAACTTGCTTGGAAGCATGTGGTACCCAGCAACTGAGTCCATTCACAACAGACTCTACGGGTGGGGGGGGGGGAAGGGGACTGGGTCATATTGTAACACTCTCCGTTGAAAGCCTGTCAAGCCTTTGCAGCAGCTTGCAACTTCCATAATATGCATCACAACAAGGAAACGCCTGTGTCTGAAGAGCTCAATCTGCCAAAGCAAAGTAAGCAAAAAGTAGAGTCTCCGGTATATCTTAGACTACTAATAGAGAGAGAAGATACTAAAAACATCTCATCAAGACTTATTTCTTTTAGTTAAATATCTGAAGGCTCAAAGCAGTGGAGCACACTAGATTTGAGGTCACTGTTGCCTTTATTTGCAAAGGCTAAACCTTGCACATTTAAAAACAAAAAGTTACACTAGAGTCCATTGTGTAGTAAAATACAAGTGTAACCCTTCTAACCCTCTGAGTTGGCAGCAACAAGGGCTGGGTTCAGTATCCAGGGGTTCCGTTTCAATAACACAATGCAAAACTGGCTCGAGCCCCCACCCAGTGACTTGGGACAATTACATACCATCCCCCCGGGCGCCTCTAGAAGGCAATACTTCCCCACTCGCAAGCACGGAGTCTGAGTGTAGCAAAATCCTTTTAATAAAGGAGGGAAACAATGCGGCATCATGTTGGAGAAACACCACAAACAGGATTATAACACAAACCATAAGTAAAAATCCACCTCCAAGTACATTTGGCAATGTCCTTTCCCCCTTAGGGTCTTAAGTCCAATCACCCCAAAGTCCAACAACCCGAAAGTCTCTGGTCAGTGCCACCCTGGAGTTCAAAAGTTTATCTGCAGATTTTTACCCCCCGCAGCCAGGGTGGAAATGGGGGGGCACACACAGGGTGATAAGGGGCACCTTACGTGGGCCAGGGCCAACTGCTCTGCCTCTCCGTGGAGTTCTGCTGCAGCCTTTACCATGACCAGCTCCACTACACCAGCTGTGCCACTCCTCCAGCCGACCCATGAGCCACTCCAGCTGTCCCCACAAACCGCTCCATTCCACTCCACTCTCTGTTCCATAGGCTGCTCCAACATGCTGCAAACTGCTCTGCTCTGCCAGCCGCTTAGCAATAGATCTTCAGGCTCCCCCACTAGTTAACACAGCACTCAGTGATCTCAGCTCAGTAAGCTTAACTCTTTTAGTGATTTCAGCTTGTAGTAGGGGAGCCCCGGTGTTGGTGCACCATTGGCCCAACATGAATTCAGCTCAGCAGCCTCTAGATGGACTCCTAATGGAATCAAAATAAGCTCTACTCTTCAACAGTGGAGAGAGGAGGATGTGCAGTTGGCATTCCAGACCCTCAAAAGGGGCCCATACCATCAGGTACACACACCAGTACCCAACCTCTCTCATTTCAATGGGTTTTGGCATCTATGTCCCTTGTCTAGCAAGTGCTACTTAATTGATATTGAGACATCTTTGTCATAAAGCAGTCTCATAGTTCCTCATTCACATAATCAGGGTGACAATACTTTATTCCTCCTGCCCTAATAACAAAGAAATTGGGGATCTCAGAGCTGTCAAAATAACCATCCCAGGCTGCTGTGGGCTATGCTAGGTGGGGTGGGTGTGCCAATGCAAATACCTAAAATTCCTTTCCACACTCCCCATAATTCACCACCAGATGTCAGGGTAGAGCTCATCCTGGCTCTGCTTACACAAGCAAACCTCAATGAATGGGACCAGAGTCTCTGCAGGATGCTCTAATATCTACGATCACAGACCAGAAAAAAAGTTGAGCACAGGAAGATACCATGAAATCTAGCCAATTGTACAGTAATCTTCCAAGGAAAGTGGTGAGATCCCCATGTCTGGAAAAAAAGGTAAACTACAGTGGAATAAGCATTTGATAACATACTGACATATAGAAATATACTTTCTAGATGTCACCCTATCATTTCAGGACTATCCCACTAAATGCCAGCTAATGCTCAGTACTGCAAATCAAACTTAATATGTGGTGTTTATTTTAGTCATTTAGAGCTGATGTAAAAAAACATTTTTTTGGTGGCACCTCTGGTAGATTTGTATAAAAAGTTACAGATTATTTCCCTAGAGATTCTGTTTAAAACTGGTCTTGGAGGTGATTGTCAAAAACACAAAAGGCAATGAATAAAGATAATACCTAGCACTTTTCATCAGTAGATCTCAAAGTGCTTTACAAAGAAGGGTCACCACCATTTTACAGATGGGGAAACTGCACAGAGACAAAGTCACCCAGCAGGGATGTAGCGGAGCTGAGAATAGAACCCACATCTCTTAAGTTACCATTCAGTGTGTTTTTCAGGCAAAAGGAGTTGGGTATCTTACTCCTGTTTTTGCCTTTGAAAATCTCCTCTGACCCATACAGACTCCCCCGGCTTTTAAGGAAAGCAGCAGCATTACAGAAACTTTTCATAATGGTGGTTTAGATTTTGCAAAATCTAAAAGCTGTGGCAAGTATTTTGCACAGTCCTAATTTTAATGCAAATTCCTTCTGATTCTTGACAAGTTCTCACAAACCCATCAAACCTTTCTCTGCTGGGAACTTCACTTTTCAGCTCTTACTCCCGCATGATGCGGTCGTGTGTTTTTAAGTACTGCACCTAGCCCAGACAAAATTAAATGCACTCTAAAACTGTTTGATGGAGATCCTTTTAGAGAAAATGACTTGCTAATAGCTCTTGCTGTAAATATGATCCTATATATCTGAATCAACTTAACTTCTTTCAACTAGCAACTCAGAACTACAATGGAGTTCTGATCTTGATTGGGGCTTGGGGCAGCTCCACAATATAAATAATGAATAAATAACAATAACAGCATATGTTGCAACAGGAGATGAGAATGACTTTGATCCTTCCCTATATATTTGTGGAAGAATTAGAATCCCTTGGCACTTATGCTCCTTGCTTATGACTGGTGTATCATTTGTGCCAACTGGGGTAGCCTGCAACTGAATGCTAATTTAGATAATTTATTATTGTAGCTTTCTTTCTGACTGACCAAAAAAAGCAGTAGTGCATGAGTCTAGTATATTGCAGGGTCTTCTACCGATACGCCCCAGTCTATCCATCTATCTAGGTAGGTTATCACACCATCCCCATTTCCACAGAGACTGAGTCTATGGATGTTATTTGATCCGTGACAGGACTACATGAATTCTACCTGGCCGTATATATTCAGCTAAAACACAACTCCATTTGTGTATGCATTGATCTGTACCAATATTTTCTTTTGATTGAAAAATGTAGATGTTGTACATTGTGTTACTCATCAAACCCAACTGAATAAAATGCACTTGAACACAGTTCACTTTTAAACAAATTTCAAGGAAAGCATCAAACTGTGGGGCACGCCAAATAGTGCCAAGTCGGGGTTTCTGGAAAAGTATACAAAATCCACTTATATGTAGATTAAAAGCATGAATACTTTTCCTGCAACCATATTAAATGCCACTTTGAAATTTACGTATAAGGGGGTTTTGTTTCCTCTTCACAATACAGCCTATCTCGGCTGTATCTGGAGTGTCTAATTAGTCTGATGCCTTTGTCAATGTTCCTGCAGACATGGTGTGATGATGCAGTTCTGGCGGGACCCAACTGAGAGTGCCAATTCAGGACAAATCGCTTAAAACAGGGCAGTTACAGCCCAAGGCTGGGTTTTTTCCACCTCTAAGGCAAACCAAACCAGCAGACAAAGAGGACTTTGGTCTCACCCCACTGGCTAACCACAAGCCACACAAGCAATACCCTCAGATACTCCAGTTTCCCAGTATCACCACCAGTGCCACTCCTCCTGAGGATGAATGGTTATGAAAACCAACACCCCAATAAAGGAAAAAGGTTCTCTAGATCCCAAAGAATCAAGTCCCAGACCCAGGTCAATATACAAATCAGATCTTACCCACAATTCACGCTGTTGCCAATCCTTCAGAATCTAAAATCTAAAGTTTTACTAATAAAAGGAAAAGGGTATAGATGAGAGCTAGAATTGGTTAAATGGAATCATTTACATACAGTAATGGCAAAGTTTTTGGTTCAGGCTTGTAGCAGTAATAGAATAAACTGCAGGTTCAAATCAAGTCTCTGGAGTACATCCCCCACTGGAATGGGTCATTCAGTCCTTTGTTCAGAGCTTCAGTTTGTAGCAAAGTCCCTCCAGAGGTAAGAAGCAGGACTGAAGACCAGATGGAAATGAGCCATCAGCCTTTTATAGTCTTTTCCAGGTGTAAGAACACTTCTTTGTTCTTAATGTGGAAAATTACAGCAAAATGGATTCTGGAGTCACATGGGCAAGTTCCTGCATACTTTGCTGAGTACAAGGTGTATCTGCCTTCTATCAATGGGTCAATTGTATAGCTGATAGTTCTTAATGGGCCATCAAGCAGGCTAGGCAGAGCTAACACCAACTTGTCTAGGGTGTTACCCAGAAGCACAGCATAAGTTTGAAGTACAGACAGTACAGAGCCAATATTCATAACTTCAACTAAAAAATGACACATGCATACAGACAGCATAATCATAACCAGCAACCTATAACCTGGTCTTAGACACCTTATATAACCCCCTTTACATAAGATTTGGTGCCACTACAGGACCTTGGTTGCAACCATGTTCTATATGGTCCCAGATTATATCAATAACGTCACACATGGAGAAGCACTTCTTATCTAATGTACCTGTAACACCGACAGACCCTGGTCATTGTTGGGCAGGATCAAACTGGGGACCTCTAGAGCTTACTGCATGAGCCTCTATTGAATGAGCTAAAAGTCAACTGGCTGTTAGCAGACTAATTTTATCTCTTTCTCTATGTGGTCTTGGTGCCACTAGATGGGACAGAACCAGGAGGTGTGTGGGTTACATATTTCCCCTAGCTGAGGAAGCGCGTCCGGAGCTTCAGAGTCTTCCCAGTTGAAATCCCCAACAAACCTCCACTTGTAACACCAACAGACCCTGGTTGTCGGTGGGCAGGATTGAATCTGGGACTTCTGGAGCTTAGTGCATGAACCTCTACTGCATGAGCTAAAAGCCAACTGCTCATTAGCTAAGGCTATAGAGCAGACTCATTTTATCTCTATGTGGTCTCGGTGTCACTAGATGAGACAGAACACCATACCCAGGAGATGTGTAGGTTACACATCCACTAAGGATTATACACTGTTGCTATTTTCCCTGTCTATCTGTGCGCAAAGTACATCTATATCATTTTGTACTGGGGGTGTGTGTGTTTCTTTTCTTAAACCCACTACGTTCAACTGTTAATTCCTGAAGATTTCTGGCTAGCCTTGTTTTATATGATGCAAAATTCAGCCACTTTTTTTTATCTCATGACTTGAAATCCCAGACTCACCACCCCATTCTTCTCATCCACCCATCCTAAAGATCCAGCACCAGGTCAGTCATCATCTTTCTCCAGACTGCCCCAGTCCTCCTGCCACCACGTAGTTCCCAGCTCCCTCTCCAGTTAACCCATTTTGCTGCCCTGGCTTTGACCGCAACTGGGGCTCCCTAAGGTCACAACAGATCTCTCTTGGCCTTTGCTGCTTCCTCCAGCTCAACTCTTGGCCCATGCTTCTTGCAGCAGCTCCATATCAATTCTGCCAGTCCTAGAAAGTTCTCTAGAGTGCTCCAGTTGTTTTCTGCCACCGTTGGGCGTTGGCTCTATTCCTCGTTAGTTTCTCTATTTGGTTTCTCATGTACTGTTCCTGCCACCACCTTTCTCTGTCCCATCCTCAGAGGTATACGGATAGCCTCCTCCCTGGCTAGTTAATTTGCCACAGGCTAATGGGTCAGTCGCAGAAAACTTGCTCAAAATCCATTAAAATGTAGCATAGCATTCCTAGCATGTTACTATGGTAAAGGCCAAAAATAGCTTATTCTTGGCCCCTGCCCAGACAGCAGAACTGGCCTGCTAGCCATTTTATAAGTGGTGATTATGCCTAAGAAATCATCACTTGATGCAACTAAGACAAGTTTGCCAAATGTCATTTTGCCTCCAGCTTTCTCTTTTGGGGGAAAGTAACCCAGAAGATTGTGTTAGGGTAACTCTGGGTTCATCTAGAACCATGTGACTTCCTGAATCCCTGTCGCTCCCATTCCAGTCCTAGAAACTGAGTTAACAACCTTGGCTGATAGTTGCTAGTGAAGAATGAATGCCAGGTGTCTGTCCATTTTATTGGAGCTATCAGTAGTCTTTGCTATGATGTTGCTGATTTGTCTGTGTGATTTGTTGTGCATGGATGATTTTGTTGCCCAGTTCCACACTTTTCCTTTCTGAAAGGTCTCGGGGTTCTCTTGGCTCATCTTATACAAAGTCCAGTAGGGTTCCATTCTGTCACCCCTTTGGACCACCCATCTGTCTTTCAGGTGCTTCTAGGGTGCCCATACTAGAGCAGCAACTCTGATACCCTTGAAGAGGATGCAGCGTGCTCTCCTGCTCAGTGCCCGGCCCGCTCTCTGCCCGTGCAGACAGCTAGCACCTATGAGAGTATTAGCCTGGAGCAGGAGCTATGCTCCAACATGATTCTAGCTAGCTCCTGCACAAGGGTGAAGGGGTGACAGAAGGAACTCCATACACACCCGCTGCACACCCACTCAGAGGCTGACTAGCATCTGTCCCACTGCACTCACAGCTCACCTGTCTGTGCATATTGTTAAAATGCAACTTGTGTGCAGTTCTGGAGGCAACTGGTCCCACCGATTCAAAAGGAAAAATCAAATGAATGCTGCTTAGTCAAATTAAATATTCAAATGAAAGCAATAATTACTCAAATGCATCTTGAGACTTAGTGAGATGGATTCTGTGAAACATCAGTTTTGGCCCTAAAGCTATAATGGGAACATCAGTCTCTAATGATTAAATAAAAAAGCCTAGGCTTGGGTTATCAGTATTTGTAAGGTTTAAATGAGAAGAAATGAGTAATCTCGCTAATACGCAGTCCCAGTACTCCACCTCTCCCCTGCCAATGTCCTGGAAAACTCAGCACCAACATTGACCGATTTAAACGTAAAAATACAAAACCAAGCATTTAAATTCAGACAAGGTATACTGAAGAGAGACTTTTAGCAGATTTCTGGTCTCATTATAATCTGTTAATTACTATGGTAACAAAAGATTCTAACAGTCAGCACAACCAGGACTCTAGTCAAGCTTAGATATGCATAATAGATATCTAATAGCCTTGAAATCCAGAAAATATGGGCAGAGTATCGAGTGTTACAATTATTATAATATGTCCCCTGTTCATATTCCTTATGAATTCCTGGAAGAAAAAGCTGACAGCTGAATTCCTTCAGAAGAGTTCTTTTATTGAATGTATTGTTACAATAGCCTGACTTATTCACATGCCAGGTTCATGAGTCATGATCTTGGGGACAAGAGAGAGCAGAGGGTGCTTCTAAACTCACTGAATTCACAGCTCTCCCACCAAGAAGTTATTTAAACATAAAATTATTCTAGGAACTTCTTGTAGCTGCTGCCATCAAAAAGAACTCAAGTTACCACACAAAACGGTCATTGTGTGGTGTCTTCCCAACAAAGAGTAGAGAAATGTAACTGTTTGCTGTACTTCGGCAAGAGCAAAATGGTGGTACTTAGAATGAAATAATTGAAATCAGAGACGCACAAGACCTGTTAGGATTGTTCCCTGCAATCTACTTCCTAGAGTTCTGTCTCATCTTAACCCACAATGGAGTTCCTCTACTTCCTTTGAGAGACCATTCCACAGTATTATTCATCTTGCTCTCAGGAAATTTGCCCTGATTGTTAACCTACGTCTTCCTTTTCTTAATTCTGCTCTGTCCTTGGTGTTTGCATACTGCAAATATTCGTAGAATAATTGAAGGAATTTTCATATTTCATTGGAAGAAAATATGTCCTAAACATAGTAATAGCCAAGAATATTGGAATTAAGAAATTCATTTCAAGACAGGATAATGTTTTCAGACTGCGGTATCCAGGCCAAGAGACTATTTTTGGCAATCTATGATGTTCAGGGCAATCTCTTGCATCCCAAGGTCAAAACGTTTGCAGAGGTTCCTAACTAGCTTTATGAGTCAAGGACAAACATCTCTTGGGTAGGGATGGTTTGGCTGTAGACCTGGTTAAAATATTTGTGCAAAATGAAGAAACATTCTAGTTTTGTCCTTACTCCCATGGGCAAGAAGAGATTAATAAGTATGCCAGAGTCCTTTAGAGAGGGACTACTGCCAGGGAATTACGAACTCCACCGAGTGCAGCTCATGCAAGGATTCACAGAGTGACCCCACTGATTTGCTTAAAGGAGTTGGAAGTGAAGAAGTCCCTGCACATTTATTTGGACATTCGTGTTCAATGTACTTGAGCAGTCAATGGCATCTCTCCATGATTGGCCCCTTTATACCTCTCAGATGTAAACCATGAATTCCCCCCTCCACACACACATGCAACTAAAACCTCCATTGACTTTTTTGCTGCCATATGCCAAATTCACATCTAATCTGCTGTCTTCTGTCACCCCTCGGTCTCTTTTGATGTAACTGTTTCTAATTTCTCTTCAGAGATTCTGCTTTCAAAACGAGTTTTTCCTTTTGATAATATTTGTGATGTTCCATGGGAAAATATCAATAGTAAAGATTTAAGGAGCCCCATGCTGTATCACACTACATGAAGCAATACAATAATCTACACACCAGCATCCGGCAAATATGCAAGGATTGCTCCCAGTAAGCCTGCTCTCTAGGCTTCTCTCTGCATTTAGAGACAATAGATGAGATTGAATTTAAAGGAACTAAGATCCATTGACAATTACTTACCCAATTCAAACTGGTTGGAAAGGTTACCACAGGTCTGTCTAACCTCTTCACTGTCCCAACCCAAAGGATAGAGAGCACAGCCAGAGCCAATCAACAAGCCTACAGAAATAAAGGAAAACAAGACTTAATACAACCTGTGACCATTACCATAATTAAGGCCTACAGGTAAAATCAATACTTGGAATTACATGAAAGGATCACATTAACTTCTTATCATGAGGCACCTATGCTGGGAGCACTGGTAAAGCATGCATTAAACTTTCTCTACTATTCCTTCTGTTGTGGGTATGTCTACACAGCAATGTAAGCCTAGGGTTAGTGGTACCCGAGTTAGCTAACCCGTGTCTGGGAACCTTGAGCGTCTACACTGCCTTTTAACCCTAGGTACGGATTTTTTTTACCCATGCTTGAACCTTAGGCTCTGATGTCCACACTATAGCGCACAGACCCGAGTCAAAGTAACTCTACGTCAGAGTGCCTCGCGCCCCTCCCTCCTCTGGTGTTGAAACTCTAGCCCTATGAATGTGTTGCACAGTGGGAAAACTCTACTGCCCACCCTCTTTCCTAACTGTAACAGTGCTAGTGATGGGACTCTGGTCTCCACACAGAGCATGGGTACGTAAACTGCATAATTAGTTCCTTTGGTGGTTGTCTCAGTAGGCTGACTGCAGTTTGAGAAGGCTTTATACCAGGGGTGGGCAAACTTTTTGGCCCAAGAGCCACATCCGGGTATGGAAATTGTATGGCGGGTCATGAATGCTCATGAAATTGGGGGTTGGGGTACAAGAAGGGGTGCAGGCTCTGGGGTGGGGCCAGAAATGAGGAGTTCAGGATGCAGGATGGAGATCAGGGCTGGAGCAGGGGGTCAGAGTGCTTGAGGGGGTCAGGGGTGCAGGCTCCAGGTGGCACTTACCTCAAGCACCTCCCGGAAGCAGTGTCATGTCCCCACTCCAGCTCCTACACGAAGGCATGGCCAGGCGGCTCTGTGCGCTGCCCCAGCCATAGATGCCACCCCTGCAGCTACCATTGGCCATAGCTGCTGGCCAATGGTAGATGTGGGGTGGTGCTTGGGGAAGGGGCAGCATGCAGAGCCATCTGGCTGCCCCTATGTATAGGAGTCGGATTCAGGAACATGCTGCTGATTCTGGGAGCTGAGCAGAGCCACAGCATGCACAGAACGGGGCAAGCCCTGGACCCTGATCCCTGGCAGGAGCTCAAGGGCCAGAGTAAAACATCTGAAGGGCTGGATGCAGCCCCTGGCTTTATACTAAACTACCATCTAATCTGAGAACTGGGCTCTCCACCTCTAGGCTGAGTCACATTGGCAGGAAAATGCCCGTGTGCACCTGTTCTGAGGCTAACGAGGACATCAGTCTCCAAGGGTGTCAAACTATTAAAGTGAAACTTTACAATTCTTCATTTTTAAAATGGGACATTCAAAAATGGGAAGGTTAGTTTTTTATTTATTTTCGTCCTTTTGTTTTGAACTTTGACATAAAATGTAGGTTTCAGAGGAAAAACGCACCCCCACACCCCGGCCTGGCCCTTCCGGCTGTGGAGCAGTGTGCTCTAGCACCCCCTGGGGATCTCTCCTTCCTGCCCCCTTTTCAGCCTGGAAGGCAGAGATAAGGCTCCTTGGGTGGCTGGGGAAGTTTTGGGGCTGGCTCCCACTCACGGCACTCAAGGTGCATGGGCACCCCTGCACATGCAGCCCCAGGGAAGGCAGGGACACCTGGAAGCAAGCGACAGAGAGTGGAGCAGGACCAAGTGGCTGCTCTGCAGGGCTGGGAAGTGGCAGAGCCTCCATCTCAGCTTGGCTTGGGGAGAGATGACCTCCAACATCCTGGCAGCCACTTTGTGCCTGTCAGCTTTGCTCCCTGCTGAAGGCAAACTCTGCGTAGCAGTGAGGAGGAGCTGGAGCCACAGGAGGCTGTGGGGAAGTTTGGGGCTGGCTCCTGTTTGCTGCCCTGATAGTGCATGCTGCCCAGGCATCCCTGCACACACAGCACCAGGGAGGGTTGCGAGGGCAGAGAGCGGAGCAGGGACTAAGCGGCTGCCCTGAAGGAAGGGGAGCAGCCAGGATGTTGGGGGTCATTCCTCCCCCAACCCAGGGCCAGAGCAACCCATTAGGCAACCTAGGTGGTTGCCTAGGGCGCTAACATTTGGGGGAGGTGACCACGGCAGCCAGACCTTTCACCACCTCTGTCGGGGGTGGCATTTTGAAGGCGTGACCTTCCACCACCTAGGGTGGCAAAAAAGCTGGCAGTGCTCCTGCCCCAGCCATGCTGAGCTGGGATCTTTGCTGCTCCCCATCCCTGCAGGGCAGCCACTTAGTGCCTGCTCCACTCTCGCCCTGCCCCCCACCGTGCTCCCTGGGGCTGCATGTGCAGGGGCACCCAGCCATCGTGCACCAAAATCTGGCTGTGCTCTTGTGACTAGGAAGCAGCTCTCTTTGCAAAAAGCTTCTTCTGATCCATCTCCACTGAAAACCTTGCAGGCTCTCTGATAATACCCTTGCAGACTGGTGCTCAGCAGACAGTGGGTTAACGCTGACCTAAGCTGCTGTCCTTTGCAAAGGGAGGTGCGCCTTCCATCTGCAACAGAGTGCAATAGACTGCACCATAGATTGTTGGCATAGAGAGGACTAAGAAAGTTGCCTCAGCGAACTCTGGGATACATCCAGAGAATTTACAGAACCCAAGTCAATCCAAGGCTGTGTGCACACAGGAAAGCAACCCTAGATCCCATCTTAACATGGGCTCGGACTCTCCAACTCTTCATGGTCCTGGGACCTTAGGGTCAAGCCTTAGGTTAACACAATTGGTGTGTGGATGCAAGGCAGATTAGGCTCTCGCCTGGGCTCTCGCCTGTGGTTACACTGCTGTGTAGACATACTCTGTGAGTCCAGTGGTAAAGAAACTCTTTAGCTAGCTTGGATTTAACTTTTCCTTTTTATGAACTTTTCCTTCAAAACTGCTACATATTTTGTTTGGAAAATTCAGCATGCTGTTAAACAGGCGCCATGTTAAACACTGCATTTAAAAGATGATTGCTTCTGATTAATTAATACAACAATCAGTCATGCTCTATAATTGTTCCAACATGAAAAAGTAAACTAACACTCAAGCCTAACCATTCTAATCCTTCGCTCCTCTTCTCCTCTTTCACATAGTCCAGGGCCAAAACAGACTGACTTAATAGGCACTTGATCAATTCGTATCTCTGGAACCCAGAACATACCATTTTCATGAACCTTTTCAGCAAAAGCAAGTGAACTCTTGAACCACTTCACCTATTACCAGTGGTGAGCTGGAGCCAGTTCGCACCGGTTCGCATGAACCGGTTCTTAAATTTTGAAGCGGTTTTAGAACCAGTTGTTAACTCACTTCCCTGCTAGGAGGGGGCACCGTGGCTTTGATGGGCTCTGGCCGGGAAGTGATTTAATTCCTCCTTCAGCCACCAGGGGTGCTGCGCTGAAGGAGCCATGTGGGCCGCCGCTTGGCCCTGGCCCTGGCCCTGGCCCTGTTGCTCCTGCTGCTGCCTGGTGGGTCCCCGGCTGCTCTGCTGGACCTGGGCTGCATCTTGCTGCTCGGGCTGCTCCAAGCCACTCTCCCCATGATTACCCGCCAGCCCTTGCCTGCAGCCAGCCCTTGCCGCATCCCCCTGCCTGAAGCCAGCCAGCTCTGCTCTCCTCTGTCTCCAGCCCTGCCAACCCCTGCCGCACCCCTCTGTGGCTGTGTCTGAAGCCAGCCAGATCCACCCCTCCCGTCTCCAACCAGGCCTGCACCCCCTGCCCTGTCTCCAGCCAACCCCTGCCGCAACTCCCTGCCTGAAGCCAGCCAGCCCCACACTCCTCTGTGTCCAGCCCTGCCAACTGCTGCCACACCCCCTGCGGCCCTGTCTAAAGCCAGTCAGCCCCACGCACCCTTGTCTCCAGCCAGCCCCACACCCCCTGCCCTGTCTTCAGCCAGCCTCACACTCGCACCGTCTCCAGCCAGCCCCACACCCCCTGCCCTGTCTTCAGCCAGCCCCTGCCACACCCCCTGCCGCACATCCCTGCCCGAAGCCAGCCAGCCCCACACTCCTCTGTCTCCAGCCCTGCCAACCCCTGCCGCACCCCGCTGCGGCCCCGCTCAAAGTCAGCCAGCCCCACAATACCCTATCTCCAGCCAGACCCGCACCCCCTGCCTTGCCTGCAGCCAGCCCCTACCTCCAGCCAGCCCCACCCCCCGTCTCCAGCCAACCCCGCACCCTCCTGTGTCCAGTCAGCTCCACACCCCCTGTCCTGCCCGCAGCCAGCCCCACACCCCCTCCCTCCAGCTAGCTCTACCCCACGCCCCTATATGTAGTCAGCCCCATGCCCATTGGTGCCCTGCAGTTCCCAGGGCAGTAACTCTGCACACTTGCTTCAATGAGGGGGCCAGGGGGCAGTTGGGACCCACACATGTGCACACCCTAGGGTGATCAGACAGCAAGTGTGAAAAATCGGGACGGGGGTGGGGGGTAATAGGAGCCTATATAAGAAAAAGACCCAAAAATCAGGACTGTCCCTATAAAATTGGGACATCTGGTCACCCTAGCACACCCCCAGGGAGTGGTGGGGACCTACACGTGTGAAATAGAGCTCATTTCTAGTTCAGGCCCATCTTTTTATAAAAGAACTTTAGGTGGGGTTAACATACATCTGTATTTTCCCAGACATGTCAGGCTTTTTCGTTCTTAAATCGCCATGCAGGAGTTTTTCCTCCTGGGAAAATATGGACATATGGTAACCCTATTGGTACAAAAAATACATACTGGTGGCACATCCCTTAAATCAGAACTTTGTATAGGGAACCGGTTGTTAAGATTTTGGCAGCTCATCACTGCCTATTACTGTACTATGTTGAAAGCTTAACATTCACGTGTTCTGATTTGTTAGCCCCTCATGCTACCCAGAATGGATGTGTATTTTGCCAGAGTCTGTCTCTTCATAAGATCTTCGCAAGGCCATGATCATTGCGAAGATGTAACATTTTTATCAAACTTTCTTCTCAGCTGTTGCTGCAGCTGCTGCTGAAAGGGCAGTGTCCAGCTGGTGATGATGAACTTTTTGTTGCAGCTTTAAAAGGGGAGACTCTACAGGGCATTTAAAAAAATATACTGCATAGTTTTATTTTTTAACTTCATTTTGATAATGGCCTCGTAGAAGCATGATAATTAATTATGACTCACATTAGCCCAGGGGCACATGGCACGTTGCAGATTTATAGGTCAACAAGATCATTACAGAACTTGCAATCTAGAAGTGTAATCATGTCTTTTACCTAGTGCATGGAGCACTGGCCCAGGATTCAGGAGACCGGGGTTCTATTTCCAGCTCTGCCACTGGCCTGCTGGGTGACTGTGGGCAAATCACTCGATCTTCTAATGCCTCAGTTTCCTCGTCTGCGAAGTGAAGATAATGATACTGACCTCCCTTAGAAAGCACTTGGAGATCTACTGATGAAAAATGCTATATAACTGCTAGGTATTATTAATATATAGACATTGGCCCCTTTTGGGGCAGTGCAGAGCTGTGCCAATTCAGGGGGAGCTCAGGGAGGAATTCTCACTCAGGATCCCCTTGGAGTTATTTGTCTATCAAGGAGGTACTTGTTTTGTCACATTACCCCAGCATCTGAGCTCCTTGCAATACTAAGGAATGTAGCCTTGCAGCACCCCTGGGAGGTAAGGAAACAGAGTTATCTTCATTTTACAGCTGGGGAACTGAGGCATGAAGTAACTTGCCCAAGAACAAACAGGAAGTTTGGGACAGAACCAGGATCTCCTGGATCCCAGTTTCACGCCTTAGTCCCAAGATCCTCTTTCCTCTCCTTAGGGCAAACGATCAGAAAAGCAATCAGGTTTGCTAGTCAGGTTACCTTGTCTCATCTCACTCCTGAGACTATGCAACATCCATGAGCCCAGAGCTCCACTATTTCCTATGAGATGTGTACAGAGGGACATAGCTGCTGTAGCCTTCCTAGCTTGCCCTCTGTGAAGTGCCATGATACTGGCCAAACTGAAGTCAATGGAAATTTTACTTTGGACGTCACCTGGGCCAGGATTTCACACTAGGAGGGAGCAGAACCTGTGTTGAAAAAACACAGATGGTGCAATTGTACCTGGCCACTGCTCAGGGCACAAAGCTTTGAGTCTTTCCATCCTCTTGCATAACCCTGGGGGAGCCAGGCACAAAGGCCCTAAATAAGGCACATCGTCGTAAACAAAGGATGACAGCTGATGGAGGTGGGGTAGAGAAGACAATAGACAATAAAAGGGGAGGACAATCTGCACTGTTGGAGCATAAGAATTCAGATCAGGTGTGACTCATGGTTATGGGCCAAATTCAGCTCTGGTGTATGCAGACACAGTTTCACTGGCATCAATGGAGATGCATACGTTTATACCAAGGATGAATTTGGCCCTTTATGTTTCTCTGTCTTTCACTGTCGTTCCAGATTTTTATTTGTAAGTTTTGACTTGTTGTTTTTAAACAATTATATCAGGCGTGAGAGAGGGAGTGGTTAGCATGGGCAGGAGATTAACAAAGTAAGGGGAGGGGTGTTCTAAGGTAGGATCTGAAGGAAAAAAGGTTAGTTCGTTGGTACCTAGGAGAAGGGATGCTGTTCTGGGGATATGGGACAGTCTGAAAGAAAGACACAGAATGATGAGCGGCAGAAGGAAACAAAGGACTAGAACAGGGGTCTCAAACTCAATTTACCTTAGGGCCAGTGCCAGTCCTCAAATCCTCCCAGTGGGCCAATAAAGCCACTGAAGATGGTGTTCAGAAAAGAAAATGTTTATATTGTATTTTTTATTTCAAATTTCTTAGAAATAATAAAGCTGTCATACAACTTTATACAATTCTTCACCTGCCAGAGAGTTTTTAGTGTTTGCCAGACACCTGGCAATGCGTCAGTTCTATCAGTTAGCTGATGTTTGGCCTCAGTGACTGTGCAGTTGAAACCTACAGGATTGCAGCAAGGTGTGCATCAGACAGTTGTCCTCGGTATTTTGACTTGTTTATATTCATTATGGAAAAAAGTGAAGCTGCCTCCATGGCTGACTCTGCCCAGCAACTAATGGGGAGGTTCTCGGGTTGCAGATGGCCCATGGGCTGGCACTTTGAGACCCCTGGACTAGAACATCAGCCATGTTCTGATGCTGTTCAAGCAATGACTAAAACATCAGCAGGGGTATGTGATTGGGGAGAGCTGGGCAGAAGCTGGAATAAAGAATTTGAACAGAAAGTGCTAGGGAGCAAGTGAAGGGTCTAGAAGAGGGGAAGACATAGCTGGGGGAGCAACCAAAGAAGATATTTTCTCTTCCTGGCCATATTTTTTTTGAAAACTTCAACTTTAATAGTGAGAGCATAAAATTAACGTAGTTTTGTTTGCTTCCCCCAACATATAGTAGTGGATAACCTCAGCATATCATATGAGCCTACCCCCGCTGCCCCAGGCAGCCTGGTCTAGGGATATTTTTGATATTTATCCAAGGCTGCAGAGCCAGCAGAAGCAGGTAAACTGACATATACAATAGCCGCTTTGAATTATGTTTTCAGTCAATTTTAAACATATAGTTAGTAGAGGTTGTTCCCCAAGCAGTAGCAGTCGTAATGTAGGCCCAAACAGGGCCTCTCAGGCTAGGACTGAATATTTACAATGTATATAAAAGTTTAGAGACAAAGGTCTTCCAATCATTTTGTAACATTTATGGCCTGATTGCCAAAGGTTCTGAGCAGCCACAGCTGTGAGTGAGGTCAATGAAAGCACCTCATCTCTCAAAAACATAGCTACAAGAGACTGGGAAAGCACCAAGATACTAAAGAAAGCTCTAAAAGCAGCAAATGGGTCCTGGGAATTCCTCCTCCTTCAAAACTCCTTCCATTCAAAGCCAGCTCAGCACCCTGGCAGTCAAGTGAAAGGAATATTAACATAACAATGTTATTCCTGCCAAGAATGCAAAACAAACTGTTAGACAGCCCTTGCCAGTTACTCTCATCAGGTGGTAAAAATGTACAGGCTGCCTGTTAAACTCATAAAGGGCTGTTTGTTTCCAGTTCAATTTAGGTTTTGTTTCCGTGACAGTGTTTTTTCCACAAATACTGCTCCAAACATTTCCCACCCCCATCCCCCTTTTATAGGCCAACCTCTTCCGAGTGTCCTGTTCTGAGCATTCTCTCCAACAGCACATTTGGATACCGTGACTCTGTGCCTTTGGGGAGCTAATCTTTTATGCTCTTTCTTCACCTAGATTTCCCCACATAACTTAACTGCAAGACAGAGGGCAGGGGAATGGTTTTCTCTGGAGGTCACCTAGACATCATTCTCTATTGGTCAGATGGGAATACTATGTAAGCGGTGCTGCCAGCTTTCTCTATCAAGAGCATTCACAAATATTTTAAATTTGCAAAATTCTCACAGACCAGTGACCTAGAAAACGACATTCCTACCTCAGCTACAGAAAGCTGACTATTGAAGTGTCTGCTCTGGAATATACTATCATTATGTTAACTGTATTTTGTCTCTCAATTGTAATAAGTTCCTAGAAGGAAGAATATTGCCTATTAATTTTGAGCTCACGCCTGTTTCTAATGAAGTCGATGGCAAAACACGCAGGATTGAGTCTTTTTGTCCTTTAGTTGACAAGGACTGTGTTTTGATGGATCCCTAACACAGCAAGAGCCCAAACAGGCTTCTTTTTGTCCTGTTTTCTGTCTCTGCACAACATATTGGACATCACGTGCATGGCTCTAAGATAGGTACTGCAGAGCAACGGGCAGAACCCATTCACTGATTTTGGTGTGGTAGCTTTTAATTCCTCTGTGACACAGCAGTGGATTTAAATAAACCTTACATCTGTAGCCTAGGGGACATTCCAGGGCAAGCAAGCCACATTTCTGAGCCTACACAAGTCCACAGCAACCTTTTCAAATATTCCCAGGCTCTCTCTTTTTCTTGTGGTGAGACCTGTATTCTACTTCTGGATCTGTCACAGACCCCTTTGTGACTTTAATTTCTTCACTTCAGCCTCCTTTTCTGTAAAATGAGGATAATAATTCTAGTTTATATTACAGGCATGTTGTGAATCTAAAATGACAGATGTTTGTAAAATATTTTGGGCTCCTCGGATAGGGCTATACAAGTGCAAAGGTTTATTTATTAATTATTGTTATTAATTATTATTATCATCATCACAAATGTGTCAAAACACATCCCACATATTCATTAGAAGAAAGTATCTGTTCTCAGATACTGCAAGTATCTCTCACTAAAAGTATTTAAGGTCCCTATTTGTATATCTGAGGGCCCAGTTTGGCTCAAAGTATGCTGATATATCTCTCTTCAGTTTTCCTGGTGTAATTTTTTTGGGTCAGCTACTGTCATTTACTATGTGTTCGTAAATTAACTACACAAAAGTACCCTAGACCTGGATGAGACCACTAGCAATATAAATGAATAATATAATAAATACCGTTTCTGTGTTTCAGCTTTCTTTTTGGTCCTTTCACCAAACTAGGAAATTCTGGGGCCTGGCAGAGTCAAAACATTACAAAGGAAGCATCTTGCCATGGCGAAGGATTACACAGTCAAAGACACTGGTTCTGGTTCTGTTCTCATTACTTCTGTAAATCTGGAGGAATTCCATTGAAGTTAATGGGAAAAAACCAGTATGAAGCCAGTGTGAGATCAGAAACAAAGCCAATCATATATACACAGTACTTGTAATATGGTACTAATTGACAAAAAAAAAAAATCTAAGGTATGGCTGGCATGACCCTTGAAATGTTAAGCTGCTCCAAAGGATGTGCAGCAGGAGCAAGCAGTGCTCTTGCAAATGATTGCACTGTATTAAAAATAGTTCACATTTTCCAATAACTAATCCATTGCACTGATGTCTGATTCTTACTATTTTTGTGTCACCCAGGAACTAATAAACCAAAAGGAAAACAGCAAATAATTATGTGAAGACCAGATCAACTCTCCATTCCAAAGAGAGACAGCTCTCCCTCCGTCCCAGTGAGCTGTTGTATTTCAGCAACAAGCAAACATTCAGTTTCTTTTGTGGAGTATAAGTCAGCCACTGTGGTTTCCTTTATCTATAAGTCTGCACTGACTTTTGACTCCAGGCAGTGACAATGAGATCAATCAGGAAGCTGCCACCTAACTCCATGGCTTCCCTAGTGAAAAACTGATGTAGCTAAATTGGTCCCTGTCAGCCAAGAACTGTTTTTTTATTAATCCAGAACAACCAATATTGCAGAGCTTTCCACATTTCCTAACAGATTGTAAAATCAAAATAGGATTAGCTTTGCTTAGGCATCAAACTTATGATGAGATCCAGAAGCACAGGCAGCAACTGTTTGAGTGCAGAGAGCGAGGAAGATATAACAGCCTGAGACGTATATGTGCCAGTTTGGGGCACAAAGGTGCACAAGGGTTCTTTGTGGACTCTCTTTAGTGAATACTGAAACAAACTGAGTCCAAATGGACTGTTCAGTGCATGGAGCCACATGACAGTAAGATGAATGGGGTTTAATTGCAAACATACATACAGAGGGTGTCTCCTTAACATTTTTGAAGTAGTCACAAAGAGTTTGACTCACTGAGTCAATTAATTTTAATGGGAGGTAGGTGTCTAAATCCTCTCGATGCCTTTGAAAATCTCTGCCTCTCGTTTTAATGTAATACTTGCAAGACGACTACGGGTCTGATCCAAAGCTCACTGAAGTCAGTGGAAAGACTCTCATTGAGTTAAATAGATTTTGGATAAGCCCTATGGCATCTATCATGTAATCCAACTGGCACTAGTGAAGCCCCATTGACTTCAGTGGGATGCTGCATACTTGTAAGTGTCAACCTGGATCAGGACCTTATAAGCATCGAGCCTGTTTACTATAATCTCCAGTTATTTTCAGCCCTGATACTTTAACACAAAAGTTTGCAGACAATTCAGCTAGCCACAAGGAATATTGTTTGTCCAGCTTAAGAGCTAAGTTAAATCAAACTGCCCTGAAAGCAATGAAAAACCCTAACCTAATTTGGAAAGTTCAGCTGCGAGCCGACATTGATTTAATTCCAGCGTGCACATCCTGGTTTGCCCTATAGTTAGAATATTTAGCCTGCAATGCTTTCCAACTCTCCACACCCAGACATGCAGCTGCTTAACATGCTTAGAATGCCTGTGACATTCTTTAGAGAAAAGCACCCTGTTTAATTACCACCATCTTTCAACTTTTGTTACCCATTACAATTATCAAAAGAAAATGTAAAAAAAGGAACAGGACGCATGCAGATGTGTCCATAAAATGCAGATGGATACAGGAGAATCCCAACTTTCATATGTGATGGGATCAGTCAGTAGGAGAGGTCTAACTTGTTACTGCAAAACCTGTGGAGTAATGAGCATATCTAAATCTGTTTTGAATGACATGCTGGGTCATGGAGGATGAACTGGCACTATACGCAGCCCTCTGGAGTGATTTCACAACTGCAGGTGAAGGGCAGGGTTATGCAGGGGGGGGGCAAGTGGGGCAGTTTGCCCCGGGTCCCACAGGGGCCCCCACAAGAGTTTTCGGGGCCCCTGGAGCAGGGTCCTTCACTAGCTCTGGGGGCCTCAGAAAACTCTCGCAGGGCCCCCAGAGCTTCTTCCGCTCCAGGTCTTCAGCAGCAATTTGGCGGTGGGGGGTCACTTCCTTCATTCTGATAGTCACAGTTAGCTTTAAACACAAGCAAAGCAAGCAGCCACCTGGGCCCTCCTCTTTTGGTGGCCACTCACCATGCGAGCTCTGCAGTTCCCAGCTTGACCCAATCTCTCATGCCAACAGCAGGACTGTAGAGAGGCTACACCTAGCCTGATTGCTTTCTTTCCTTCACCTGCAAATCAGAAGGTAGGGTCTCGTGACAGCATTTGTACTAGAGTTTGATTACCCAACCTCTCCAGCGGCACATGAATGAGTCAATCAGGTCAGCTGGTTCCTAGAATATAATCTATGCATTGTTTAGTGCAGAACCTAATACTGTTAAATCGGCTTTAAGCAATCAGAGAAGAGACTGGATGCCTAGAAGACCTGGGCCCCCCTTCTCCTGCCATAGGATGCGAGTACCTCAATGGGAGTTCTTTGTTTGCTATGGCAGAAACTAGAACCTTGGAGTGAAACCCTGTCCCCACTGACGTCAACAGGAATTTTTCCAATGACTTCTTAATTAAAGGTAGAATAAAATTGTACTGGATTTGGAGGCTACTTAAAAGTGGTTGCTTAAGGCTAGGCTGTTTCATAGCAGTGCTCCTTAGCACAGGATTCAGTGTATTACCAAATTCTCACACTGGAATAGAGAAGGGAAGGTGGGTCAGACAGATGAGCCCAGAATGTGAATCTTTCCCACTTAGGCCCTTCCTGGGGGACTGCATCTTGATGGGGTGGGAAGGCTTGTGTGCTTGTGACCCTGTGAGCTATGTCATTATAAGTTCTTTGTAGGGTCACTAAGCTAGACAGGTCAAAGGGTAGGGAACAGACCTAAAGCAGCCCACTCTTTCTCCAGGTTGGGGTTAAGCAATTGGCCAACAACCTGTCCTCATAAAAAATTTAGTTATAAAAACTCTTAATGTTTCCTGTTAAGCTTTAGAAAGCTCCCAATCCATCTCCATCCCCACTATAATCATTACCCCTTTTAATCAACCTAAACAAGCCCCATTACCCTGGTGTGATCTCCAAACCCAATAGCTCCCTAGGTTTTGCTCTTTCATTGGTCTTTAAGATGGCAAGTTCCTCATTTGTTTTCTCTCGTAAAACTACATAAAAAAATACACAAGTACAATTTGAGATGAATGGACAGGCACCACCTGGATCGCAATCAAGAGTCCTAAAATTGACATGGCAATAAACCGAGTTAGCAGAGTGATGGGTAGTAGAATGACGAGTGACAGTGAGTGAGCTTTATCCACCCCCATTATAGACACATTGCTACAAAACAGACAATAAGCTTCATTATTGCTCATGCCACAGGCATAACTAGAACTTGTATTTTACTCCCACTTTGGATTTTAAAAGTGCTTTATGTTGGTATTGATTGGAGTTTGTGACTGAAAACCAATTAACTTACAAATAGTTGCTGTTTACGGCTGATACTGCTAAACAGGGAAAAGATAGACAGTAATTACGCCAGTCTCTCTGCACAGAACTAAGTTTCATCTTTGACATTATAAAGTGATGATTTGTGGGATTAAGCAATCAGACAGCCACTCAGAGGTAAAATATTAACATCTATTAAAATCGTGGGGAATTGTCTGGGTCTAGACAAGCCTGAAACAATACACAGAGTGGATTAATAAGCCTAGAGACATTAACTAGCTTTGAGTGTGTTATAAACTCAGATCCATCATGATACTCCTTGAAGCCCCCTCTTATTATGTGGCACACATGTGGCACGATGTCAGTCCATTTGATTGTTGTCTTACTTAAGGCCTGTAAAGAAAAGCCAAATCTTCAACTGCTTTATCTCATCTCCTGAAAAGGAGGAGCCTAAACACAGTCCAGGATTCATCAGAGTATAATGGAAAAACTAATGGTGATCACTAGGGAAAGACAGTAGTACTGATAGCAGAAAGAGTGCTTAACTTCAGACCTGTCCTTTTAGTCTTACTCCTTGAAACAGGCTTTGCTTTCCAAACGGGACAGAAAGTCAATGGTGCTACACCACTTGTGGTCATTAAAGAGCATAACAGCTTTCACAGAGTTTTAGGGATTTTATTCATTTTGTGCACCCTAAATCGAATTGTTTCCTAAATTCCAATCAGTTACACCCTACAAACCTACTGGAAGCAATGGGACTGCAGAGGTGTCACTAAGGGCATAATCTGAAGGCAACAGCAAACAGATTGCACAGATGTAATTGAGGGGCCACAGAACCTTTATTAGTCGCATGAGAAGCATGAGATGAAAGGAACCCACCTTGACTTTTAAGATCCCAGGTTGAACTTGCAGGGTAAACAGAAAAAACATCTTGACTTGAGCAAATTTGATGTGCAAGTCACTGAGAAAAAATAAAAACTGAACTGCATGATACCACTTTTACAGTAATTTTTTCAGAGAATAACCACCCTTTAAATATGTCCTTGGTTTTTTTTCCCCCTATGTCCTACTTTTTTTCCTTAAAGTCACAGTTGGGGACATTACCAAAAAGAGAAATCCTTGTAAGGTTTTTTTTTGTTTGTTTTTTTTCCTGGGCAATTCTAACAAACACTGCTCCATTGACAAATATTCAGGCCATTTGCTGTACCTGAAAGAAACTCATTCCTTTCAAGACAATTTTAATTATGATTTTTCCCCTTCACATATTTTATCTGTAAGCCATACCGAAACTTCAAGGATGACAAAGTTTTCACATTCCCATCTGTCACTTTGAGCTACAGTACTTTCCAAAACAAGGTTCAAATGCAACATAGAATTTGATTCTTGGTTTCATGCAGTTTAAAAAAATCTCCTTGACATAAGGTTTCTAAAGAATTTATCCGTTATAAAAGGAAGCTTACAGCATGAAAGTGAGATTGAGCTAAAGGATGTGGATTGTTGTGTCATTGGCTTAGAGATGTGCTCTTGCAACTAAACTGGATTTAAAGTGAAATCCTATATGGCAGAGCAGCCAAATTCTGCTATCTTTGCTCAGGCAAAACTTCCATTGACTTCAGTGGGAGGAGTGCCTGAGTCATGATTTTAGAGTAGGGTTCAAGTATGTACAATAAATTTAAAATACTTTAGACAAATGCTATTTTAATCAAAGTGGATTTGAGGATAGCTGCTGATCACCTGATGTTATAAATCTTATGCACTGTCCTCAAATTCAAGGGAGGTATAAAAATAAGGACAGATCACAAAACCATGTTTGTTATCCTTCCATTGCTGTTTTTGGCATAACTAGTCATGCAGGCTCATTCAAAACAGTTCTCCTATAAATATGGATCTGCAGACTCTCATAGAACTCTCCTTTTATGGCGTTACAGTTAGGACTCCTATTCTCCCTCCTCTTGTATGTAGTTCCCCAGGGCCTCCTCTTCAGGCAGAAGTTCTAACATCCCATTTTGCCTGCGATCTCCACCACAGAAATTCAACCACTTCTCCTTAGCTGTGAATCGGGAGTTTTTTTCCATTAGATAAGAAAACGGGAAGGTTTCCAAGTGCGATCTCTGGTATCTGCCTTATTGTACAACAGATAAAACAGTGCCTCAAGAGCTTTAACTAATAATTTTTTAGGGGGAGGGGAGAATCAGAGCATCCCTCAACAGTGCACATGTGATCTTCATTCTTCTGTGTATTCATGAACATTACAGGGACAATTTTGCAGCCCCCTCCCATTTCCCCAGAGAGTCTGCAGACCCCCATTAAGGGGCTGTGGGTTAAAATCTGTGTTTGAGAACCTCAGAGAAGATTGCACTGACACACCATTCAGTGGTTTCTATTGCAGGCTCCTACAGTCTAGCTACTAAAGGGCCAAGTGTGCTGTGCTACTCCAACAAGGGGTGATAAGGACACGAGACACCCCACCATCCCGCTTGTGTTCCCCTGAGCACAGCACCTGTTCCCTCTTAGCAAAACACCCTACACGGGGAGGGGATGTTAGCAGGTGGAGTTATGGCACAGAAGCCGGACACACACATTGAGGAATATGCAACACTCTCTCAAGAGATGTTGCAATGGTCACAAATTCCAGAATTCTTCCCAGCCCTTCTCATAAGGTGGGGCAGTCTCACACGACTCGGTACCTGCCTGGTACTACTGAAACCCTTGAAATAATTTTTTTCTTCCAAACAGTCAACCAGAATGTTGGAGGGATCCTCAAATTAAACATGCAGATAGCGGGGGAGGAGCCCAAAAATTCAAAAACCTGTTAGTTTCTGCAGGGATCTTGCCTCCAACATTCTGCTTTCTCTTTTGGCCCATTAGTCCCTGGGTTTTCAAACAGAGCACAAACTGCCCAGCTCTTCACTCGAAGCCCAGATCCCCAGGTTTCATATAAATACATGCAGGCAGGGCCGGTGCAACCATTTAGGCGAACTAGGCGGTTGCCTAGGGCGCCAAGATTTGGGGGCACCAAAAAGTGGCGCCCCCCCCCAAATTTTTTTAAATGGTTGCAGCCGCTGCTGCTGCAGGGGCTCAGCTTCCGGCAGCAGCAGCTGCCTGCAGCCGGCAGCCCAAGGTGTCCCCTGGGGTCAGTGCGCCGCCACGCAGTCCCTGGCTGCCCGGAGGCACCCCCTGCCCCACGGGGTCAGCGAGCCGCCGCCGCAGCCGGGCAGCCAGGGCGCTCCCCTCCCGCGGTCCAGCGCGGCCTGGGGTCAGTGTGCCGCCTGCCAACAGCCCGGCAGGCCACCAGGGCGCCCCCTGACCCCGGGGTCAGTGGAGCCACCGAGAGCGCGGGCAGCGCCAGGTGTCGCCCTCCCTCCCCGGGATGTCATGCGCGCCATACCAGCGGGGTCAGGGAGCTGCACCAGCGACGCGTGCAGCCTCCAAAGCCACCCCACCCGGGGTTCAGGAGCGCTAGCCACGACCGGCGGTCAGCCCTGAGGCTGCCCCCCCTAGGGGTTCTAGAGCGCCCCCCTCACGCGTCAGGGAGCCGACCCAGGGCCGTGCTTTCCCTGGTTGCGCCAGCATGGGGGGGGCGGCATTTTTGCCGGAGGCAGCAGGCGGCCGTACTCCGTGCGGAGCTGCCGCAGTCCTATCTGCGGCCGGTCTGCCGGTCCCGCAGCTCCGGTGGACCTGCCGCAGGCCGCGAGACCCACGCGCGGGGCGGCGAAATGGCCCGGCACCTAGGGCGCCAGAAACCCTAGCACCAGTCCTGCATGCAGGCCTCTAGCTTTGTTAGCTTTCCTCTTTTTGTTTTATCAGTGTCCTGCCTGCAAAGGACACTTTTCCTGTTGTTCTGAGCCATTTTCACCTTGTGAGCACAAGTTCCCTTTTGCATCAGATATGAGAAAATCTCAGAGACTGACTACTGATGGAAGAGAAGCTCCCCTCCTCCCCCTTTCACAAAGTATATGAAAGAAGGCCCACTGGCAGAAAGAATCAAAAGGTGCAGACATGAAAAAGTATTATAAATGCCTCTCAGAGACAAGCATCCTGCACAGCAAAAAGCTGCAGTCCTCGCCAGCAGCTTTAGCTGTGGCCTGAATGTATCAAAAGAGAATCAAACATAGTTTTTAAAATCCTAACCTTACCTTTTGAACTGCCTGTGGGAAACAAATGCACAATCTGTGACAGAGACTGTGCAAGAATCTTCTCTTCGCTTTGATTTTCCACTTGATCAAAGGTGGCATATTCATTATAGCAGAGGAGCTTCAGGCTCCTGGAGGGAATTCCCTCATACAGGCTATATTGTTACCTATGGGATAACAGCGCCATTTGCTCTAATGATTCCTGACAGCTTCAAAATAATATTAAATACTTCAGATATTGTGAAGGGGCAGGCTAATTAAAGCCCAGTTATGCTAATATATGGAATGAGAGTTAGTAAGTGGCTGGATTGCTACTTGATAAAAGTAAAACCCATGGGGTAGAGGCGGTTGCTGATGCAGAAAGGTAATAAAACAGCCTGTATAACTTTCACAACACTGTGCATTAGGGGCCTGGCTTTCAGACGTTCTGAGAACCTGCACCTCCCATAGACCCCACCCAGGTACCCCGCACCTTTGTAAATCAGGCCCTATAACTTCTTTTAGCAGTAAAAATCCGATTCCAGGTACTACATAGCATCACCTTAAGCACCAGAATAGAACCCAAGTAGAAGTTATGTGATCTTTAAATAACATGACATGATAGTCTACTACCCATTACATGACAGAATTATTTGTTATGCAGTACAATAGGTGCACGTGGGTTTTACAGAAATCTCACAAGACAGGTCCCTGCCCATGTAATTTGCTTTGTTTTGTTGTACATGTATCCTGTCAGTTAGCAGTTTGGGGATGTGAGGTGGGGGTTAGGTCGGGCATAAGCACAGGAATAGGTGGAGCTGGAGTGCAAGTTAGCAAAGCTAAGTCAAAGCAGGTTCTGAGGAGGGACTTGGAAGAGAGTGAGGTTGCTCAGTGCCTGGATCCAGGGAGGCTTTACCAGGCCTGGGGGCAGCATGAAAAAAGACCTGACTGGGAGAAGGAGAGCAATGAAATTGCAGGGTGAGAGCAGTGGGTAGGACATAGGGGGCAGGAGTGAACTGATCTGTGGAAAACCCAACACGCTATTTACTCAGAAAAAATATTTAATAAACCATGTGGCATTAAAAGAAAATATTAATGCTGAGCTCTCCCTCTCCAGCTCCATTATATTGCTGCCCCTTCTTCCAACCCCTATGTATTTTAAACAAAATAAACATTATTTTGTGCTTTATATTCAGTAAGGAGATTCTGTCATTATGCCCAAATGCTGGAGCTTCCCCGGCAACTCCCAGGAATCCTGTCCCTCCTCTAACAAGAGGATGTGACTGTTGGGGGATGAGAGCAGATCAAATCAGCTGCAGGCAGAGTCCTATGCGCCATTTTGGATCTGTATATCAAATCTGAAGAGGGCGTCATTGCTGAGGAAACAAGATTGCATTGCCATCTCAAAGCAGCCTCTGCCGTGGCCCTAGGAATCCATACCAAACTGTCTCTCTGGCTGGTTCCTAGCAAAGGTTTTTTCTGCTACAAAATGAACATGCAATTGTGTCTGACTGGCAGGGTGTGCTTTAAAAAGGGCTAGGATGGGAACAACAAGGTGAGTTGCAGATTGGAACCAAAATTCACGAAGAATGCTCAGATAGAATCTGGAATTTGACTGGGGAGTTCATTTTGTACAGCGAGCCATGCTCACCACTTGTACGATCTTAGCCTTGTGAAAAAATACAAGTTTTCACATGCCATCAGACTTCTTTATGTGACAACCCATCTGTGCGCTTTCCCCAACATTCTATGGCTCAAACCCAAATTGCTGACAGTTCAAACAGGCTAGAACTGCATAAGGCATGTGACATAAAATCCCTCCATTAAATACATGAGGATAATTATGAACACTAATATAACAGAAGCTAACTTCATGGAGCCAAACTATAAGGTATTTTCCCTTACATAAAAAACATATTCCTTAAAAAAACTGTGTTCTACTTGTTGAGAGTAGACAAGGCAGATTTATTTATTATTAATTATTATTATTATTTATTTGAATTGCAATGGCAACTTGAGGCCACAATTGAGGTTGGGGTGCCCATGTGCTTATACATAGTATGACTAAGAGCCGGCTCCAAAGATGCTGCAATTTAAGGCCCTGATCTTGAAAAGAGGACCATGAGGGCAGACCCCTACATCTATATGGAGCCTTACTGAAGTCAATAAGGGGCCAAAGTAAAAAAGGCAGACTAAAGGAAGGATTATTATCCTCATTTTAGAGACAGGCTCATGCTTGAGTATCCACACTACCTTGTAAGCCTGGGTTTACAATTCCTGGACCCAGGTCTCAGCCGTGCTAACGTGTCCATACAACACTAGGTAGGCCTTCCAATTTGGGTCTGTGGCTTCAGCTGTATCCGCAGGGCTCGTACATGAGTCTAGTGGAACTTAGGCTCTCTACCACCCCCCTAACCGGGTCCTAGGACCCAGGTCTTGAGTGCTTACTGACCTGAGTCAGAGCCCAGGCTTAGTGTGCAGTGTAGACGTACTCTTAGTGACTTCTCCAGTGACACAAAGAAAAAGTTTGTTACAGAGCCATAAACTTAACCCAGCTCTCCTGAATCCCAGTCCAGTTCCTTAACCACTAGAGAGCATCCTGATTCTTCAAGTTTTCAGACACTGATTAAGACTGTTCCTGTGGAATTACCTTGTCACACCACACATATAACCTAAAGATATTTCGAGGTATTTCACAGTGACAACTACATGAGATTACCCAAAATGATTTATGAGCAACAATAGTCTGAGATGCCTGCTACAGCAATAACACTCTGTCTCAGCCAAGTCCTTCACTTTGATGTGATCGTCAGCTCATTTTCGTGATGGTGGAACTGGAACTGGTCCAAATTATATAACCAATGGGGAATATTACCCAGGACCCCCTCTGTCCAGCTGGCATTGGTTTATTTTGTTTCAGGATGGAGCTGTCCAGAAACTAAAGACAGCTAGAAACAGACAATGATGCATGTCGGTCTATATCCCAGGAAACGTCTAAGCCTTGGGAGGAAGATGATAATGGACTAGATCCTTACCTGTTGTAAATTGCTGTGTAACTCCATTGAAGTCAGTGAAGTTGTGCCAATTTACACTATTTGGGGTACTAGTCCATCTTTCCTATTCCCACTATTTCAGATTATGTTCCACCGCAGGCCCTGCAATGTCTTAAACACATGCTTAACTTTACTCACTGTCTGTTATCACACTGACTTCCAAAAAAGCACATAATAGCAATGATAATGATGAGTCCTGAAGCCGAATGTTGGGATATTTTGTAGAACTATTAGTGCAACTTCCAAAGGGATGTACAGACCTCCTCAAACATCAGATGTCTCTCACTACACTGTGGGGCATATGGACAAGTCACAGACAGCTGAAGTGGTGTAAAATATACTGGTATTGGTGGGGGAGAGGTAAAATGTAATGCAACATCTACCATTACATCTGGATGATTTGTTTAACAGTCTTTGTTTAACAGTCAGAGAGGGTAAAGTTAAGTACATGAATAAGTCTTTGTAGCTGTCATAAGTAGATAGGTAAGGGTTAATTTTCTTTTACCTGTAAAGGGTGAACAAAGGGGGAACCAAACACCTGACCAGAGGACCAATCAGAGACCTGGACTTTTTTTTAAGAGTCTGGGAGGGAACTGGAAACTCGGGGTCTTTTTGTTTTCCTCGGCGCCCTGAAGTAAACAAGTTTTCGTCTAACTCATCTTCTTTCAAATATTCTACTATCAAGTGTGAGTAAAAGGAACAAAGTAATCGGCTGTCATGTGGCTTTGATTTATTATTTACATGGTTGATTTGCCTGGATGGTTTAAATTGGGCTATCTTTTAAATCGCACTGTTTATTCCTATTTTTCTGAAGCCATTATTCCTGATTGGTTTCTAATGCAGTATTTATTGTTCTAGTATTTTCTTTCTTTATATTAAAGTTTCTTTTTAAAACTTAGTGGAGTTTCTTTTCCTAGCTAGGCAGAGGAAGGAATTTCTGTGCCCGGAGCTCTGTTACATCTGTGACAGGCTAGGGGGAGGGAAAAGCCAAGCTCTGTGTCTACTTTCCTATTTGTCCAGGGCGGGAAAAGGCTACGGGACAAAGGGAGGGTAATCCTTGTGTGAGCTGACTAGGTTTGAATGCATAGCCTCGGGAAGCTAGATTGCCTCTCTGGTTGTAATCAAAGGAACAGGACAGCATCGCACGGCTAACCCAGGAAAGGGGAACTGGGGATGAGATTAGAGGAGACCCAAGGGCTCTGGGTCTTGGAGGGGTCCCCCAAGGAAAGGTTTGGGGAACCCGAGGGGCGAAACCCTGCGAAACTTCGGCTGGTGGCAGTGAGATAAGATCCAAGCTGGGTATAAGCTTGGGGAGGTTCACAGTAAGCACCCAGATTTTGTACGCTAAGGTCCAGATTTGGGACAGACGTTTACCACAGTAGCATCAAGGCCATATTCATCATAGTTGGCCTCTGTACTGAAATTAAAACAGCATGTAATCAGAAGAAATCAGGCCCAGTCCAACCAATTGTGAGCATTCTGTGAAGTCTGTCTGTCATCTATACCTTTTAGATGAACATTACTATTGTCCCATTCTCTACCACTTCATTCAGAATTAGAAGGATGATAAAAGTCAGTACTGGACTCATATGAGAATTCCATGACATTCAAAATGTTCCTTTCATCAGATATAGATTCAAAATGTCTTCTATTTCATCTTGCATGATTTTACTTACCCCAAGGTTAGCTTTTCTATGAAAAGACTGTTTTTCACTTTAAAACTAAATGAAAAAATGTGAACGTCTCCATCTTTTCAGTGGAAAGCCATTTGCAGTCACTAATTGGCCTACTTTACACTTAAAAATTATTACATCAGCTCAATTTTGCTCAGAAAAACGCCATTTTTCAGTTTGTCACAAAATGTGACAGCTCACATTTTTGGAGAGTTTGCAGTTTGTTAGGAATATTTTACGTACCCATAGCTCAAAAGCACTTGAGACTAACACTTTTTCATTATCTAGAACAATCTGTAAGTATGTGGTTCCCTGGGCCATTTCACTGCTTACCAAAATCCAGTGCACACGCAACCACCCACAAAAGGAAGAGATGATAGGTAGAGGGAAGGTGCCTATTTTAATTCCTGCCCAGCAGCACAGTATATTTATCCTTAGATTAATTCAGAAGTTCTGACCTGACTGGGACTCAGTGTGAGATATCCCAGAATGTTTGAAAAACCTCTCAGCAGCCTCATCTTCATTGTGTTGAATGTTTTGCCACCCATGCCCACCGTCCACATGCACCTCCAGTGAACTTTCATATGTATGGAACATGTATAACACATCTGAACTGGCCACTCTCCACAGCCTCCCCAGTGTAGATGGTATCTAAGGCTGTGAAACTAGCAGACAATCAGGAATGGCCCTATTTGAAATATTGGAATAACACAGCATACGATCAGAGTAACCCAGTGGTGAATTATGCCCATTGCATCCAACTGGAAAAGAGAAGTGAGTTCATTGGGACATCTAAGTTGGTGACAAATCTAGATGGTTGAAAGTATGCTTCCTACAAGACTCTCAGAAATGATGCTTTATGAACAATGAAAGAACCCTTCAATATCCAAATAATTATCTTAATTAATTAATATTTGTAGATTATTTGAACAAGCAAGTGTTAAAAAGCAGTAGTAGTATTTAGTCCTTCAAAAAGGACATACACAGAAGATAGACTGATTCCCAAAAATAATAAGCATAAAATGAAACTAAGATCAGCTTAGAGGTCACTAGTAATGGAGCTCTAAGTATTGGTAAGCGACATGGGCCCAGATCTACAAAGGTATGTAGTTGCCAAACTCCCATTGAGTTGAGTAGGAATTAGGAGCCTAAATACCTTTTGATGATCTGGGCCTTGAAACCTCCAGAGAAAAAACTAGGCTTTTATCTCCACTTATTTAGTAAACATCTGTAGTGTTATAAAACCTCTCCACTCAAAAAAACAGATGATGTCTCTGATATGTACCAGCTGCTCACTGGCTGCTTGTGCTGTTGATCTCTGTTTGAATATGTATCCCATCATTTTTATACTTAAAATCTGAAATAGGCACTTTTGTGCATGGCACGGTGTTTACTGTGATGCAAATGCTTACCATCTGCAGATGGTCTCATGTCAATGACATTTGACAGAGTCATGCATTGTGCAGCTAGTCCAAGCTCAGCATTGGAACAAGGCTTTCAGTGAGCAGGCTGTGCTGACTCTCCTTGATTTACTTCCAGAAGTTCAGACACAAAGCCTCCATTTATCTTGATCAATGCATTTGGCTCCCACTTCCTAGGCTTTTCAAAATTCTGGCTGAGTAAAAATGCTTCTGAGATTTTCCTCCTCAGTCTTTTCTGATCCTCCCAATGTGTGCCAAATGTTTACCTACCTCTTGATCCTAGAGTACTGCAAATATAAATTGATTTAACCCCAGTTACAATAATTATGGTATCATTAATGCACCTCAAAATATGTACTAAGGACACTGAATTCATCCTCTGTGTGTGTGTGTATGTGTGTAGCAGCTAGCACAATGGGGTCCCACCATGAGTGGGGTGTCTAAATTGTGCTGTAATATGAATGTTTAATAACAATAATGAAAACATGAATTGCACTTCAAGTACTGAGGGCACAATGCCACCTATACTTTGC
>NC_133769.1:318078287-318122376 GCF_003597395.2 Chelonoidis abingdonii | reverse complement strand
GTTTCCTGATTGGTCCTCTTGTCAGGTGTTTGGTTCCCTTTGTTAACCCTTTACAGGTAAAAGAAACATTAACTCTTAGCTATCTGTTTATGACAATAACTACTTAGAGTACCTTGCTTTTCAAGTGAGGAAGGAAAGATCTGAGAACCCAGTGAGTGGTCTGCTATGTTGCTTATGTGGCTTCTTTGCCCCGTGATTCCAGTGACCATGAATCGTTAGGTCACTGAAGTGGGACCTGTTCCATGTTGGAATGTTAGAGGTGGTAGTTGCTGATGGAGATGAGGGGAGTGTTAATATTACTTCTTTCAGGATGTTTAGACACCATATCCACCCTGAAGGGACAGGAGCATTTCTCTTGGGAGAGTCACTTTCAAGACCATGCTGCCTGAACATGGCTGATAGTGTTTGGCTAGCCAGTGTTGCTGAGTCCTCACTCTGAGTCAAGTATAGGGGCTTATGTATGCAGCTGAGGCCAAGAGGCCCATTGGTCTGAGGAAGAACATGACTGTCTGGTTGGAGTTCTTCTGAAGTCTGAGCACAGCTGACTGAATGTTCAGGAATCTTTCTGGTGGAAGGAAGGTTCTGCCAACATGAGAGTCCAGAGTCACCCCACTGAAGGGACAGATTTTTGTGTAGAAAGCAAGATGTGAGGATTTTTTTTTCACCATTTTATTCTGAATCTTGATTCTAATCTTGGAATGGAGGCAATCCAAGCACCACACATCCTGTATAGCCTCATCCTCAGAATGTGGAGGCACAGGGAGAAGAGGGGTAGGAGGAGGGGACACAAGAGCACTCCGATGAACTCTGCTACAAACTGTTTCACCCTCAGAGTTGTGCTGCTAGTACATCCCAGGAGTGTGAACATGCAGAGTCCACCTCAAAAGAACTCCAGGTACAGGGGAGGAACCTTTATTTCCTGCCCTTTGGTAGCCCCACACCCTCAACCTCTCTTTATGTTCTATACCCAGCCGCTATGTCTTTGTCCTTGTTCAGACTCTTCACTCTTTGAAGACGGAGCTGTGTATTTTGCCTCTCTTTATACACTGCCCCTCACAATGGGCCTCTGAGCTCAATTAGGACATCAACGTAAGAATAAAGTTGGGAAAGGGAAGTCAGCAGCAATGAGGCTGCCGAGTGGCAGGCAGTAGATTTGTGTGTTGACAGCAAGAGAGAATGAGGCAATCAGCAAACAAAGTCCCAGCACTGCTTGTATAGACCTGTGGAGACTGGGGTGGTGAGGGAGAACGATAGTTTCTGCAGTCTCCATCATGATGAGGAATTGGGATGACAGGCCCCTCACCATCACCACAGCCCTTTGCTCATCTCCCTTGGTTCTCTCTTCCACTGTGGTCAATCATGTATTTCTGCATTTACTGTCAGTGCAAGCAGAGGGCAAAAAGCTCAGCTCCTGTGTGTGTAACTACCTGCTGATTAGAAAATAAAAATCTAGGAAATGAAATTTTCAGCATAAATGTGAGCAGAATTTTGCTCAAACAATTCATGAAAAAATAAGGTGTTTTGCTTGTATTAATTTTTTTATTTAAACACCAAATGACATGGCTCTTAGTTAAGGGAACAAATGTGGATTGGCAAAATAACAGAAGTCAGATGCAGTATTTTGCCTACCAGTAAATGCACCCAAAAAATGCCGTGGGTAAAGTAAACAGGTGGGATTTCTGTGGTGCAGAACATGTTCTTTTTCTTCTTGGAAAATCACACTCAATTAGTCTGGAACATTGAATAAGCTGATGCTAATGAAGTAAAATGGTTCATTAGGTTCCACAACAATATATGCTATGGATAAGGGAACAAAATTAAATATTTGCTCTGATTCACTATAGAGTTGTAACAGCAGGAATATCACAAATAAAAAGGCTTGAAATTTTCAAAAAAATTCTACAGCCTTAAACTATAAGCAATGCTGGAGACTACGGAATAAAAAGGAGTAGAGGTGCATAGACCATAACTTTAATAGATTCTTTCTGATCCTCCACTACAAATCTGCTTCTTTGTAATAGTTGCCACTCGAGCTCACCCCATGGCATGTGGCCTTTGTGAATATGTCTACACTGCAGCTGGAAGTGTGGCTTTCAGCCCTACCAGACAGACTCACGCTAGCTCAGCTCCAGTTAGTGCACTAAAACTAGCCGTGTGGCTGTGGTGGCTCAGGGGGCAGCACGGGTTCTCAAGTCTACCCAATCTCCTAGCTCCAAGCTTGGGTGGCTTACTCAAGTCTCCACAAGAACTGCAACATCCACATGGCTATTCTTAGTGCTCCAGCTCCAGCCGAGCTAGCGCAAGTCTGTCTACTGAGGCTGGGAGACTCAGTCCCAGATGCAGAGTAGACGTGTCCCATAGGGCCAGTTCATCAAAGCGTCCCTAATTCAGCAGAGCATTAAAACTTATACTTAAGTCCTATTGACTTTACTGAGATTTAAGCGTGTGCTTAAATGTAAGGTGTGTGGGAGAAAATCTATTTAAGCAAAAGGCCAATGTTGGCACAAGAACAAATAGGTATAAAGTGGCCATGAGTCAATTTAGGCTAGAAATGAGAAGAAAGTTTCTGACAACCAGAGAGTGAGGTTCTGGAACAGCTTCCCAATAGGAGTAGTGGGGGCAACCCCCCTAACTAGTTTAAGATGGAGCTTGATAAGTTTATCAGCAGTATTATATGTTGGAATTGCCTGTGATAGCGGGGGACTGGATTCAGTGACCAAAGGGGGTCACTTCCAATGCTATGTGTTTTAAGTGTTGTCATGAATCAGGGCCTATGGCCCTGAGCCAGATTCTATTGACATCAATGGCATCGCTCTTAGTGACTTAGAGATGTCTACACTGCAAATAAAATGCTGTGGCAATGAGTCGCAGAGGCCAAGTCAACTGACTCAAGCTCACAGGGCTAAAAATAGCAGTGTGGATATTGGGCCTCAGGCTGGAGCCCAGACTCTGAACCCCAATGAGAGGGGAGGGTCTTGGAGCCTGGGCTCCAGCCCCACCATCTATACTGCTATTTTTAGCCTGCAGTGCAAGCCCCATGCGCCCAAGTCAGCTGACCCGGCTCTGAGACTCTCTGCTGCGGGTGTTTATTTGCAGTGTAGACGTACCCTACCTGGTACAGTGTCAAGCACAAAGTATGGGAGTGTTCTCCCAGCAACAGAGTTTGCTCTCTTTCAACAACAGTACTTTGCAATTGTACTCCTAGAATCTCAGGGTGCTCTAAGAGTGCTACAAAACAACACATGGAATTCTAACAAAGCTTACAAAATGTGCATGTTTCTGCAGAAGCCATTTCACGTTTTTCTTCTTCTTTGAATAGTCACACAGGTGTAAAAGTCCTGAGCACTGGCTACCCCGGCTTCTGTTTCAATTGTGAGTGGGTAGCACTGATACACAGGACAACTGCATGACTCTCTTTAGACGAGCCTGAAACAGTTTGAGGAACAAATAACTGGGCCCATGTTTCATCTGGAACCAAAAGTGTTCCTATTTATGTATTTTATTTATTCAGATTTAAATAACGAAAAGATCCCTCTCCAAGGCTCTAGGGGCCATACAGTACCATTAACACCATAATCAAATCTCAGCAGCAGTAAACTAATTCAACCAGAATCACAAAATGCCATTCTGACCTTTCATTGTGGGAAGCATTCCTTCAGCCCTCTCCAAACCCCTCTCAAACAGGCATCTTTTGCAATGTGCTCTGAAAATCACCAAATTTGCACTTTTATGGGCCAAGGAGGAGAGAGAATTCCAGAATCTTGGAACCCTGCCAGCCACACACACACCTCTTTTTTACAATGAGGGGGATCCAATTTGAGTACCATAGCCAGTTGTAGCTGTGGCAGCATGACACAAGGAGAGAGGTGATCATCAGGTAGGTCAGTCCCAGGCCATTTAGGACTTCTAAAGTCATAACCGACACTGTAAACTGCACCTAGAGACCACTGAGTAGTCAGTGTAGATACTAGAGACAGAGATAACCCGTGCTGGCCGATAGTGGGGCAAGAGGAAGCAGAGTGAGGGCATCAGGGTTACTGAGCATGCTCAGTCCATGTGAGCATGCTCAGTACAAGCCAAGCAGCAAATCTGGGGGGAAATGTGACCCCACATGCCCCCTTACCTCATGCCTAAGATTACAGCACTATATGGTGCTTGCTTGAAATGTCCTTTTTTAAGTCTCTTGCATGACATGGAAGATAGAATTCAAGTTAGCTCTCATTTAACTTCTTCAGGCAAGGAGGAAGGTTTTGTGCTTATAGATCACAGAGATGATGGCCTCGTGCAACTTACCACACCTGTGCCCTCTAATCCATCTCCTCTGGACTTACTTCTGACCTCTCAGCAGCTTCAAACACCTATCACTTTTATAAACCATCAAATAGAAACATTTTCTTTTTCTTCTTCCCTATTCCCCAAATACTGAATTTCCTCCACAGAAATAAAGGACCTCTCCTAAGGCTTAGAATAGGCGAGGAACAGTTCTGCACTAGTGATAGCTTTTCTATGCAGAAAAATGTCATAAGTCTGTGATCATGTCTAGGGCTAGAAATGGACATTTTTTTGTTTCCCAATGAGCTAGCCCTGGCCCAAGTTATCAGAGTTTGTAGCCACAACTTTTGTAGGTTTAGAAAAACTGCATAAATGTTGTCAAGGCATAAGAAATGGATCACTCAGAGTTCTGTCAGAGGTAAGTACAATCTGCCTCATATAATCAGATGGGGTTTTCAGTAATTAGCTTCTTCAATAAGGCCCTGATTTGGCAAAGAAAGCTTTACACACCATGTTGAAGTTTAAGCGCACAAGTTGTCCCATTGAACTCACCTATGTAGAATTAAGCATGTGTCATTGAAGGATAGGTTCTCTGAGGGCATATCTACACAGCAATTAAATATCCACAGCTGGCCAATGTCAGCTGACTTGGGCTTGTGGGGCTTGGGCTGCACGGCTGTAAAATTGCAGTGTAGCTGTTCAGGCTCAGGGTGAATTCTGGGCTCTGTGACTTTCCTCCCTTGTAGGGTCCTAGACTTTGGGCTCTACCCTGAGCCTGAACATCTAGACTGTTTTTACAGCCCTGAAGCCTGAGTCCTGCAAAACCAAGTCAGTTAACATGGGCCAGCCAGAGGTGCTTAATGACTGTATAGACATACCCTGAGTGTGGGCTTTCTCATGGAGTTCAATAGTTACATTAACAAGAGCATATAATGTTGCATTTCAATAGTTCTAACACTTTATTGAAAGTGCAAGCTATGATTTAAATTCTATTTTTGCACTGTACAGTATAAATTATTTATAGCTGTAAATAAAGATGATCGTGAGGATGCTGTCTCTATAGAAACTGCTGGTGGACTAAACCTAAGAGGTCTCCTACAAGAAATCTCTTTTCTTTGTTCTCTCCCTCAAGAAGGTCAAGAACAGATTGTTATTCACGAAAGAGATTAAAAATGTTTAAATCCCAAATGTATCAATTTCTACCAACCCTGACTAAGAAAACAATCTAAACATTCACATTTGACAGGATTTACTAAAAAAGAATTGTCATCAGTTAAAATGTATCTGTGTATTCATTGCATTCAGAATTCTTCTGCATCCCACTCCTATTGCAAAAGGGGAAATTCCAAAATAAAAAACCTGTCTTAATCTGTGATGTCCATCTGTAAATAATAGAAAGACTAAATATACAGAAAAAAGTTACAATTTTGGCACAAATTTTGGAAATTTACTTATTTAAACAATACTCCAGTTAATTCATATATATATGTATAATTGTCATTGAATGTTATGATCCCTTTTATACCAAAAATGTTTGTTTGGGATGCTATGAATTCAGTGACACCAGACCTTTATTTTATGTATAGCAAATGCTTTCTGTTTATCATGTATCATAATTTGTGTACAACGTATTTTATATTGAAATAACATTTTTGTTTAATCTTTCAGTTGATTATATTTGTTACATGGAATTGTTTCCTCATGGTCATCTTATTTGCTGAGTTGGTACAAAACTGTTTCAGGTGCCAACAGCTTGGGAAAGAATTTAAATACACAGAGGAACAGTGCTATTTCCTTCCATTCATACTCAAGGAGCAAAAGAAAGAAAGAGAGAGAGAGAGAGAAACTGAGGTATATGATGTATCTTTTAAGACAAATATAATACAACAAGATTTGGTCAGAACACTTCAGCTGATTAGTCAAAAGTGAACACATTAGCAGCATATAGTCAAGAAATCCTGACTTCTGAAAACAGGAAACTGATTGGAATTTCAAAATCACAAGATTGTAAAGAAGAAATGCAATGGGATTGGAGAAGAGCAAGGAAAGATATATGGTCTGAAGAAAGAAATGGTGTGCAAAGTTCTTACTAGAAAAGCAGAGAGATTTGGGACGAGTTAAAATACAAATGGGACAGAAAACATGACAGGAAACTGTAGACATTGATGGCAGGATGAGAGGACAGAGGAAGGAATGTTAAAGGCAGATAAAAGAGGCAGTTAGAACATTAGCCATGAGGATTTTGATGATCCTGACACTGACTAGGAAAGGTAGTTATGGAATGAGCAAGGGAGGGTGTGTGTTTTTGGAGATAGCGCAGAATTGTTTCTTCACACAGTTTGTGCGGGCAGCTGACAAGATCAGTCTGTTTAGAATGTAGTTCTAGGAAATGAACCAGATAGGATAAATAAGAGAGAGTGTAGTGATCACCTGTGAAATAGGGATTGTACATCACTTTAAAAATAAAACAAGACTTGAGAGAATAAAGGCTTTTCAGGTTTCAAGTCAAGATATTTCAGACAGGCCTGCCTGTCTCAAGAGTTGGTAATGGAAATACAATGTTTTGCAGGAGCCTGAATATATATATGCATTAAAAAACAACTACATTAAAAGAACATGAAACTTGCAAAGTCAAGCACTCAGAAGTTACAAAATGTCAGCGTTAATGCTGCCTATGTTACCTTAATTCAGCCTCCTTGTATGCATGCATTAATTACATGGTCACATAACTGTTTTTTTCCACAGAACCCCTGCCTCAGTCAATGCACAGGCCTATATGAATTCTGGAGCCAGGGGCATCTAAAGCCATCGCACTCAGTGTGCAGGATGGATCTGCTTTGTGGATCAATCAGAACCGCGTAGTGAAGATGGCCGCTGACTGGAGGAATCTTGTTTCATTTTGTTGCAGAAATTAAAAAGCGTGCAGGGAATGAAGCCAGGGATTGCAAGTCGAGAAAGGAGGTAACATGGGTGAGTTTACTAAACCCAGTACTGAGAGCACCTCCTGTGTTGTAATCCCACTATAACAGTGCCTGTGGGTTTAGTCAATTAACCTATCGTCTCAGCCTCAGGGTATTCAGCTCTAAAACATAGAGAAAATTCTACCTTCTGCTTACTCCACAAGGGGGTTAATGTTTATAAAGTGTTATTAGAGAAGTACTGAGGGTCACCAAATTGTACACACAGCCGTGCAGTTGCTGGCCTCCTAAGAGTTCCCACCCCCTCTCTCCAAGCTTAGCTGCATAAATATCTTTTGAAAAACTAGCCTAAATATTGTAATTGTGTAGAGAGCCCAGCAAAAGCTCCCTGGGTGCAGCTCTGCAGGAGGAGGCTAGTGGTGCTGAGAAGTTCCCACAGCCATTTTCTATAAACTTCAAATGCTGTCACTTCACAAACTGATGTGAGCACAGTGGAGTGATTTTCTTGGGCGGAGGGAGGGTGAAACAATGCTTTGCAGGCTCAGGGTAGGAGAGTTTTTTGTGGTTAAGGCACGGGACTATGAGGCAGGAAATCTGGGTTCCTTCCTGAGTGCCATAGACTGTGGGTAAATCACCTAATCTCTGTGCTTCAGTTCCCCGTCCATAAAACAAGGATAAGAATAGCTAGCATCCCACAGGAGTTTTGTGAGGCTGGTTGTTAACGTCTATGAGGAAAAGCCCCCATTCACTATGAGTTTTAACCAAACTATAGCACTGAATAAGCAGGTATTCTAATACTTTGATGTATCCCTAATGTGAATCTTTCTGCTCTGTTTGTGCCCTTATCTGGCCACAGCCTGCCCTGGGAAGGCATGGAAAATCCCCTGCCTACATCTGATCACACACCCATTAGCTGCCACTCAGATAGAAAGACAAAATTGGATAATCTGCCTTTCCAGCGGTTTTTTACGTGAATGTTAGATCTGCGGGAAGATCCTGTGCCTGAATGAGATTGCTGCCATCAGCTGTAAAACTATTTAACTAAGGCCCTGAGACAGCAAGGTACTGAAGTCAATAGGAATAGGAGACCTATATGGGAGGCAGAGGATCTCCCATCCGCCTATTGTGGGATTACTATACCTTCCTCTGAAGCATCTGGTGCTGGCCACTGTCAGAGACAGGATCCCAGACTAGATGGATCTTGAATATGACCCAGTCTGGCAATTCCTGTGTTTCTATTTATTGGTCATAGAACTAAGCAATTTGTTTTTCATGAGAAGTTTTGGTTGAAAAATGAGATCTCTACACTTCTACATTTTCCCACAATGTCTTTTACCAGTATTTACCAATACTCTCATCCTTCAGGAGGCTTGATTCAGTTCAGCTCTAGGGCCATCAGTCTTGTCATTTGCTTTAATGAAAGCCAGATTGATCCTGAATCATCAGTGTTCCATGAAAGCTTATGTTTCTTGGATGAAGAATCCAAGAAAATGGGAAAGATGCCTGCAGGGAAACGGTTACTGATACTACTAAAATGGCCACGCAAAGCTACTTGGGAAATTATTCCAGTTTTAAGCATTGATTTTTTTCAGGTTTTCTTTTGTTTATTAAAAAATGTTAGTGTTTTCTTTCTTGGCAGGTGAACCTGGTGTCTCATTTATAAAGGCAAGAATCAGTTTGCACTTATACACTAGACTCTCAGAGTTACAAACACCTCGGGAATGGAAGTTGTTCGTAACTTTGAAATGTTCATAACTCTGAACAAAACGTTATGGTGGTTGTTTCAAAAGTTTACAATTGAACATTGACTTAATACAGCTTTAAAACTTTACTAGGCAGAAGAAAAATGCTGCTTTAAGCACCTTGAATTAAATGAAACAGGCATAGAAACAGTTTCCTTACTTGCCAAATCTTTTTTTAAACTTTCCCTTTATTTTTTAGTAGTTTACATTTAATACAGTACTGTACTGTATTTGCTTTTTGTTTTGTCTCTGCTGCCTTGTGTACTTCCGGTTCCATATGAGGTGTGTGTTTGACAGGTCAGTTCACAACTCTGGTGTTGTCTGAGATTCTAATGTATTTTAAAAGTTCTCTCTCTTAAATTACATCAAGAGTTGGCCCTCTGTGATGCGAAGATCTGCTGACTCACTTGACACATGACTCTGTTACAATGGTAAATTTGGAGTACCAAGTATGTCTGTTTTACAAAAAACTACTTTGAGGTTTTTTGCTTTCATGTACTTATTAGGGGAATTTAGCTTAAAAATGGAAGCTGGTATGTTTTAAAACCCTTATTCCCTTTTGGCTAGCTTTTTGCTGCTCTTGTCTCTTGCATTTTGGATTTATTTGATTCTCAGATTATTCTTGAGGGGTTGGCTCCCCATTCTCCATTTCCAATACAGATTATCTTTAACTCTTAGATCATTGTGGAGCATGTTGTAATGCCATATTGTTTGGTTCTTATAGTTATAGTAGCATCTTTTAACCTTCTTCTTCACTTGTTGATTTTAATTTTTACTCCTGGTCACTTGTTACTAGCTAGATTTCTTAATAGATCCCAAATTTTCTTTCCTGAAATCTTATAACTTCGTTCTGCTGCATGCTGTGATCCCATTCTGTACTACTCTGAATTCAAGTAGCCTTGTGGTCATTTGTTCAAGTGTTTCTTATTATTCTCAGTCAGCTTCTCTTCATCATGAAGAGGTAGGTTCAGGATGGCTTTTCCAGTCATTGAGGTATCTGCTTTGAGGATCATTAAGTTGTATTATGTATCATATGCATATACGGACTTCCTTGATAATGTGTGTTTGGATGCATTTTGTTTACACAAACTGGTATCTGTCTCTTTTTGCCTCAGTTCTCCATCTATGAAATGGGAATAATACTACTTTTCTCCCACTCGATCTTGTCTCTTTAGGTTGTAAATTCTTTTGGGGCCAGGGTCTGTCTCTTACTATGTGTTTGTGCAATATCTAGCACAATGGGGAACCTGATCTCTGCTGGGCATCTTAAATACTACTGTAATACTAATTATGCTACCAAAAATAATGAATAAATGGGAAACATTTGTGATCTGTTCACTGAGTGTGGAAATTCAATAAATAAATTCACTGAAATTAAAAGGTAGGAAATTAAAAACCAGTAAAAGGAAATACTACTTCATACACCATGTAGTTACACTGTGGAACTCATTGCCACTGGAAGTTGTTGAGGCCAACTACTTAGCAAGATTCAAAAAGGGACTGGATATGATGAATATGCAGAGTTGTCATAATTAATAATAAAAAATTGGAAAAACTTTTAGAACCCGTGGTTGAGGAATTAAGCTAATCTCTAACTACAAGAGTTCAAGGTGACAGCTATATGGGGTGCAGATCATCCCACATCTGCCTATTATGAGGTTATTATATCTTCTTCTGAAGTGTCTGATGCTGGTCACTGTCAGAGACCGGATCTCAGATTATATGGACCTTGAGTCTGACTCAGTCTGGCAATTCCCATGTTTCTGTTTATTATTCATAGAACTAGTCAATTTGTTTTTCGTGATAATTTTTTTGTTGAAAAATGAGCTTTCTACACTTCTCCATTTTCTCACAATATCTTTTACCAATATTTTTATCACTCATTTTAAAATATTTTCAACATATTTTTGTTCACTCAAAACCTGGCTTTTGCTAAGAAAATATACTTTTGGTGATCAAAAATGGATAATTTCTAAAACAACTAAAATGTCAGTAAAAATATTGTATTGATTTTTATCCAAAATGAGAGAGGTGTCCATTTTGTACCATGCCAAATGAAAACAACTTTGAAATTTCCAAATATTTCACAAAATCTTTGTCCTGTTTTTTGACCAGCTCTAATTACTAATTATTTACTCAGATTTACATTTTAGTAAGAAAGAGACACTAACAGAGTTCTGACATGGCAGTTCTATTTTCAGACTTTGGACCAGACTCAGTGCTGATGTAAAAAGAACAGGAGTACTTGTGGCACCTTAGAGACTAACAAATTTATTCACAAATCAGGTGTAAGTTGTTTATGAAGTGTAACTGATTTGACATCCAGGGAGTGTACAAAAACTGGTGTAACTTACAAACTGAGCGGAGATAGAAGGTGATTAAGAGAAAAAATAAATTAACAGGAAGCTGTCAAATTAGTCAGCCTCAATTGTGTATTATTTCACAGCTTCATATTAGCATCTTTCCCCCGACACACACATGAGCACCTTTTGCTTCCACATGCTTATCTATATGTCCACTGAATGCCAGACTGTTGCAAGTGATACCACTTTACGATTGACTTCCATTTATACTTGTTTTCTGACCAGCTTACTTACCCTGTGGTTTTCAAGTCACAGCAGAATTTGTCCCAAACATTTCTAATGGAGCTGCACCAACTTCCATCAAGTTGGAATTTGACCATTTCTTTTTAAAAACCGTTCAATTCACAATACAGACATAATAAGAAATGTTTCCTCACTATGTGAACTGTCAGAACACAGCACTGAGGAAAGTGGATGCTGTTAACTTTGATAATGGGGAACCACTTTTATCGCTTTGTCATAACATGGCTGAGGAATTTTTTTTAAAAAAAGTGCTTCCAGGTGACTGAATCCTCCACAGGTGCTGCAGTTTGTCACATTAGATCAAGCTTCTCTGAAATTTCTGAAGAACCTTCAGATAAAAGTGTTCCTTGGCAAACAAAATCACTCTCAGATGCTGGGCTGTACAATCTTCTAAAATAAAACTGCAATTAATTTGGAAACAACTACCATGCCAAAGAGGTTTTCATTACACTTAAACCCAAAATGTAAAGCAAGCCATGACTGAACATACTTCTTGTGGGGGTTTATCCAACTAACTTTGGCACTTTTAGCTAGAGTGTTTTGTTACTGTTTGCTTGATTCTTGCTTGGCATAATAATCTGTAGTTGTGCATAGTCTTCTGATTACTACCTGCATAGACTCTGTGATTTCAGACTGTTTGAAGAACATTCTGCTATTGAGATACCATTCAAATATGCAAATACACACAGTGGGAATGCCCACAAAACACACTTTCCCATATAACTTTTTTTATTTTTGTAAAGGAAGATAAACATTAAACAGTGGAAAGAACAAAAACATCATAAGGTTTGTGTATAGGAACTAACGTGAGACGATAGAGAAGTTCTCCAGATGAAAGTTCTTGCAAAACAATAAATACGCTATCCTTGAAAGTCATGAATACTGTTTTCATTTAAAAGCAGCTCTCACATGGGCTACATAGCAGTTTAAAGAAATCTGATTAAATATTTTAGACTACACTGTCTGATATTTATTATCAGAGTGTCTAACCTCAAACACCCAGCACATTAATCTGTTGATGATTTACCAAATTTATAAGGTTTTTTTCCCCCCTTACTGAGAACATCAGTTAGGGCTTCTGACTCTTGTGTATAAATCTGGAACCTCAACTGGTTCAGACCAGAGGCAGGGGGCAGACTGAGGCAGTGGTACTGTCTGTAGAGGAAGAGGGGGGTCTTGTGGAGTTCAAGGCCAGGCTCAGACAGCACTAGTGCAAAACAGAAAAAAATGATCAGAGGGCTGGGGCACATGACTTACGAGGAGAGACTGAGGGAAGTGGGCTTGTTTAGTCTGTAAAAGAGAAGAGTGAGGGAGGATTTGATAGCTGCCTTCAACTACCTGAAGAGGGGTTCTGAAGAGGATGGAACTCAGCTGTTTTCAGTGGTGGCAGATGACAGAACAGGAATAATGGTCTCAAGTTGCAGTGGGGGAGGTCTAGCTGGATATTAGGAAACACTATTTCACTAGAAGGGTAGTGAAGCACTGGAATGGGTTACCTAGGGAGGTGGTGGAATCTCCATGCTTAGAGGTTTTTAAGGTCAGGCTTGACAAAAGCATGGTGGGGATGATTTAGTTGGGGTTGGTCCTGCTTTGAGCAGGGGTTTGGACCAGGAGCGGCTCTAGACATTTCGCCGCCCCAAGCACGGCGGCATGCTGCAGGGGGTGCTCTGCTGGTTGCCGGTCCTGCGGCTCCAGTGGACCTCCCGCAGGCATGCTTCCAAAGGCAGCCTGCCTGCTGCCCAACCGGCAGAGCGCCCCCTGCGGCATGCCGCCCCAAGCACGCGCTTGGTGTTCTGGGGCCTGGAGCCGCCCCTGATTTGGACTAGATGGCCTCCTGAGGTCTCTTCCAACCCTAGTCTTCTATGAGTCTATTCTAAGTTTAGAAAGCAAAGGGGAAAATGGTAGAGTCCCTTTCTTTCCCTTAACAATCTCAAAGGCACCTGGGTTCGGAACATGGCCCTTTAAAAAGGCATTTTTTTAGATATTCTACAAATGTTTGTGTATTAAATTATTTTACTCTTAAACTTTGACCTGTTGCTAACACCAAATGGTCGAGAACTGTGGGTTTGAGATTGCAGCGGAGAATCCTGTGGCACCTTATAGACTAACAGATGTTTTGGAGCGTGAGCTTTCGTGGGTGAATACCCACTTCGTCAGACGCAGGTCACTACCTGCGTCTGACGAAGTGGGTATTCACCCACGAAAGCTCACGCTCCAAAACGTCTGTTAGTCTATAAGGTGCCACGGATTCTCCGCTTGCTTTTACAGATCCAGATTAATCACGGGCTCCCCTCTGCGGGTTTGAGTTGTTTACAGTTACACTTTATCTAGAGGAAAAAGGTGTTTCGTGCACATGAATATGATGAAATCTCATATTGGTTGACTGAGGATGACTCCAGCTCCTCACTGCAGTTTGAGATGACTTCATTACTGCATTTTCAAAGTTCCTCTAAAAATACTAACCCATTTCTAGTCCAAAGCACAAAGGACGAGTGGTTTTTGTTTTTTTTGTAGTGTGAGATCAGAAGTGGGGGCCCCGCTTCCAACACAGAGACCAATATAAGAATATCTCATTAATTGCTCTCAAGGATATTTTATTGGCTTATTGTGATACAGTCACCATGGGTACAATGCAGACATGATTTGAAAAGGGAAATGGCAATAGGCTGAAAGGTAGCTGGTAATGAGCTAATGGAGCCTTTCTCTCAATGGTGGCCAGCTTCAAAGCCAGAATTGATTGGTAAGTTGAAAGTTTTCATGTGACAGCAGTTCAATGGCCTCTGTGAAATGAGTATAGTTGCTAGCGAAGTCAAGGGTCTGCGTCATAATAAAGCACCATCACAAACTGAAACCAAGTAGCACCTTTGGTAGAGCCCAAAGCGGAAATGGTGATGGACTGATTTTGAGCTCACCCTTTGCTGTACAAATTGGGGCCTAAATTGAATTAAGGCAGCATGCGGAAAGCTGTCAGAGCCTGCACCCATTGCCCGCGTTTCCATGGCTTTGTATGGCTTTTGAACTACCAGAAAATATCAGTTGGGAGATGCCTTAATGCTCCTATTCACAAGTTGAAGACAAAGCTGTGTGCTGTGTCCCTCACACCACAGAAGTTGGTCGGTAAAGATCATTTCTTCACTCACCTTGTCAATTGCCAACTGGCGCAGACCACAGGGCATCATCCAGACATGGTATTAACTAAAGGATTCAACGTTACTAACCCAGGGTGAGGGAGTTATTTTAATTGGTGCCCTGTTTAGCTACTACCTTTACAAGGAGATTACAGATTTTCATTGGATGTAATTCCATTCTGTGTCCCTGCAGTGAGGTCTTTTTTTTTTTTTTTTTTTCCTTCAAGGACGCCTCACCTTGTGAGGAACTGTGTGCCTCCTGGCCCATATAGAGTCTCTTCACTCCCATTGACTTCACTAGGAGCTCCAGGCTCTCAGCCTATCCCAGGAGACATTCAGCGTCTTGCTGGATCTGGCTCATAAGTTGTTATTGGTACTGTGGCAGCACCTACAGCTTCCAGTGAGGATCAGGGCTCTTTTGTGCTAGGTGCTGTACATACATATATCAGAAGATGGTCTCTGAGCCAAAAAGCTGAAATGTACACCTAATTATCCAGTGTGGTATTTTTAAAGTGCCTCTCACCTTGGTGTCTATGCAGTGAACAAAATCATAGGGAGGTATAAAAATCAAAAAGATCATAGACATGCAGAGCTAGATCCTGTGTTTGTGCTCTGATCCCTTTGTGCTACTCAGGTAGCACCAAGGGATGAATTCTGTCCATAAACAGTGGCTGGAGAATTCTCTGGCTGGTTAGAAACTCCCAAATGGTGTCTAGGGCCCTTAAGCAGGGCCCAAATCCTCACTACAAGTACCTGGCCCTCACCCTTTCTCAACTCACTGGCCTTTGGAACCCATGTCCCCTGTCTAGCAAGTGCCGTTTAGTTGAGGGTGAGTCCCTCAATCAGGGTATGCCAAACACAGTTCTCCTGCCTGTGATTCACACATCCCTTTATTGCTCCTGCCCCAATCAACAAGGAGACTGGAGATCCAATAGCAGCTAAAAGTGATCATGTGAGCAAGCATTTGACCCTTCCTCTCTCCACTGTGTAATTACAGAGCTAATTTAGACTCAGTTGGGAGTCTTATTACACACCGCAGAGCTGAAATCACTGATACCTAGGTCTCAGCATTAGACCTGCTTTGTGACTGTGTTTCTGATGCAAGAGGCTGCCCAGTGTGCACCAGCAGTGAGGCTCCCCCACTAACAGCTGAAATCACTGAGAACTGTGTTAAATAGTGGGCCCTGAAGACATCCTGGCCAATCGGCTGGCAGGGCAGCCAGCAGAGAGATGTTGAGATTGGCCAGCAGGGTGACTGGCAGAGAGGTGCGGTGATTGGCTGGCAGGGCGGCCAGCGGGGAGGAGCTGTTGAGTGAGTGCCTGGGCAGCAGAGTGAGTAACATGCCTTCTTACCGCCACTCCACCCAAGGTGGGAGGTGGGCTCTGCAGATGCATTTCTGAACTCTAGGTACGCACTGACCACGAACAACTGTGAGTGGGGTGCAGAGAAGGGACAGGCATGTTAAATGGACATTTGGTTCCTGGACTTAAGAATCTGAGAGGAAAAGGACACTGCCCCAATGTACTCTGGGGTGGGCCTTTTGCTCATGGTTTTATTTTTATTAATCCTGCTTGTGGCGTTTTCCCAAATTGATGCTGGGTGACTTCGCTCCTTTTAATAAGTTTCTTTTTTACACTCAGACTCTGATTGTGAGAGGGGAAGTATTGCCTCTCAGAGGCACCCCGGGGTCGTGTGTAATTATCCCAGGTCACTGGGTGGGACTGGAGCTGGTTTTGTGTTGTATTGTTGAAAAGGAACTCCTAGATACTGAATTCAGCCCTTGTTACTGCCGATTCCAACAGGCAGAAGGGCTACATATGCTGTATTCTCATTGCAATCTCCTAGCCACTAGAAAATCTGTCTTCTAAGATTTTTTTAAAAAACCCTGTTCGCACAGACGAGCTGCTTGTTGAGCTTTATTAGAAGAATTTGAGCTAAAAATTGGAGGATCCTGTTGTTAGTACCAAATGGTGACCTTGCTGCTGTTAAAATTGATAGAAAAACTCCCCTTTACTCCAAGGGCTGCAACAACTAGGTCAGAGTGCTGAATTTTCCATCTGTTTTTATACTTCCACGTGAGCTGTGGCCCATTAGGAGGATGTCTGGTAGGGTTAAGCTAGCCCTTCAATTGGGCAGCAATAAAGTGGAAGGGTGGGCAAGAGTGGTAGGAATTGCCACTGCCAGACACTCCTGAAGTAGGAGGCCGAGACTGACCCGGAGGTTATTCTGCCCCTGCAGACCGTGTCTCCTCCCTTTATGGATGAAGAGTGTGGCAGCTCGGAGGAGTATCTGCTGGAAGACACAGTGGGAATGGGGGGAATGCAGACTTGCCATGAGGCGTGAAACCATTTTCAGTAACACAGACACCATCAGACTGGCAGTTCTTTGTTTGCTTATGTCATTTCTTTCGTCACCCTGTGCCTGAGTCTGTTTCTGTGGACTGGACAAACAGCTGAGAGGGCAGAGGTCACCAGTCAGCAGTGGTGGGGGAGACTAGCAGAGGCATCTAGTCAAGAGGGAGAAGTGAGTGGGGGAGTGGGTCAGAGGAATTGCTAACAGTATAGCTAACAAGAGCTGGTGCCTTTTGATATTTTGCTAATATGTTGTTTCTTTTATTCTATTCAAATTCTTATACAGCCCTGGCCACCCTAGTATCCAAGCGTCTTCTAGAGATGTATGAAGTGATGTGAATGATATCTGTCATATGCCATTGGTTCATTCTTCCTCCCTCTCCCCAGGGAGAAATTATGTTGGGATTTTTAAATGCTTATTATATTAGATGTACAATGTGTCTTGTGCTTATATTGGCAAAAACAAGGGCGAAGGCCTGCTCCTTGCACTTGGAGTGCAAGGTTGTGGGGTGAGTGGTGGTTCTTAGTTCATGGGGGAGTTCCTTCCACAGTCTGGGTCTGGCCCTGGAGAAAACCCTGTCTCCTACATGGCCCAGCTTTACTCCACTGTGCCTGAGGAGAGCAGTTGTTGAATGTGGTTCACCTAGAGCTCTGGGATGAGATCTTTTTGGTACTCTATGCTCACACATTTAAATGCTTTGATGACAAGGACCAAGAACTTGAATCTGACATGATGTTCTAGAAGGAATCAAGGTAGTGAGCAGAGGACATGACAGATATGCTTGCAGCCCGACTTGACCAATTGTAGCTTGTGAGCATCTTCAGCCAGAGGAGAGCACATTGTGGCTGCTATCGCCTCAAAGTGCCAGTCAGCATAACCTCTGTCTTGCTTAGGTTCTGCTTTGTCTGTCTGTTCTTCATCCATATGATCTTGTCCATGCACTAAGCCTGCCGGTGACAGTGGGGTTGTCGTATATTGAATGATAGATAGATAATACGACAGATAAATATTCCAGTCCAATTTTAAAGCACTTTGCCTCTTCATCTGTATGCCTGGCAGATTGGCCCCTACAATAATACAAAAATAAAGTTTAAATTACAATATTAATTAGTAAGAAGAGGAGGATAACTTGCCTTTAACAAAAATGTCTTATTTGTATTATCTGTGGGGGCTGTAACTTCTGAAAACAGATGTGATTTTATAGTGTAGGGTACATTTGATTTTATATGATTTTGTTTAAAATGTTTAATATGAGAATTAGTATACTCTACTGCAATCTAATCTCAAGGAAAATCTGGGTAATACCAAACCGGACAGCACTGAGTTGCACAGAGGATGTTTAGGTGAAAAGTCACTCTAGTTACACATTAATTAAAATCCAGTATGGGAAGTACTTTATTTGATCTCATATTTGATGGAAAAAACCATAAATTACTTGCTATAATTGATATTGATCTCCAGTGAGGAACTGAAAAATGATCTGTTTTAGTTAGAGGGAAGCACAGTTCACACCTGTCTATTCATGTCCTGCACAAAGCATATACACAGTTTCCAGGAACTGAAGCTATAGTTTCAAAGTGTTCTACTCACCATTTTTGTGTCTGTTCTCATTTTAAAAAGGCTCCAAACTACTGAAGGAGCTCAGCTGTGCAGTCACGTAGCAACAGACATTGCAGTTACAAAACTACTCAAACTTATCCACAGCTATACCATATGAAGCTATGAGGCAATCCTGTCAGATGTCTTAAGGTAAGCAGGCTTAGATGTAGCCAACACTGGGGTGGGATAGAAACTTGTAAAGTGCTTCAGGAAGTGGTGTTAGTGATTAAGTAGGTCATATATTTCACTCCGAGTCAATATTGAAGCAACACCCAGACACGGTGTTAGGGAGATTACAGAGTATATCCAGAATACCCGCCGTATCGGCGGGTAGTGATTGATTTTTTGGGGATCGATATCATGTCTCATCTAGACATGATATATTGATCCCCGAACGCGCTCCTGTCGACTCTGGAACTCCACCAGAGTGAGCAGCGGTAGCGGAGTCGACATGGGGAGCCACGGCCGTCGATCCCGCGCTGTGAGGACTCGAGGTAAATCGATCTAAGATACTTTGACTTCAGCTACTCTATTCACGTAGCTGAAGTTGCATATCTTAGATCAATACCCTCCCCCCCCCCTCCAGTGTAGACCAGACATCTTGATAAGGGTTTGAAACCAAGCTCCTCACCACCTTTGCTCATCAAAGATCCAGTGACAAATTCTGCAGGAACAGGACGGTTGACTCACCAAATTTCAATGTGAGTAATAGCATTCTGCATATACAAATTGCCTCTGGAATTTCAATTATTATTCTTAATTTCCTGTTCTAAACTGTTGCGTAAAGTTCTTATTTGAAATACCTACTACCTTCCAGCTCAGAATTGATGCATTTAGTGACATAAGAAGAGATTCCTCTGTATGTTTGTAGATTATATGCAGTTATTCAGTGTGCAGGGGGTTTTGTTTGTTTGTTTGTTTTTTAAAAAAAGCATATATGGAGACATCTTTTAGTCAACCTTAGGTCTTAATATAAGACGACATATATTTGTATTTATTTTGATGTCCTGAAGATAACTAATCAAACTGCTAGATTTTCTGGTGAGGCTGCTAAGATATTTTTAAATAAAATGCCCCCAATTTTTTTATATAACTGATATCTCACTTTTTTCAAAATCTGTAAATTTGCCGTTTAACAGATATATATGAAGTCAAAAGAATATAGATAATATAAAAGAGCATGTTTTAATGATCTTCCCTTATGTCTGTATTGTTTTGTGACTTTAATATTACATTTATGGGTGTTCAAGATATATATAATCTGAAAAAAATCACTAGGCATCATATAGTTTTTGGCAGTGCATTTATAACTTAACAGCAACTCTTCAGTACATCTATGAATCTGATTTGCTTACTTCCGATTTGTTGAAACACAGTTGCCATCGTGCCTGAAGATGCACAAAACATCGTAATTTTTTACACAAGCTATGATGGTTTGGGGAACCTATGTATGACTTTTGAACTCTGATTGCTGTCACAAAGTTAGTATGAAGTTGCTGCTATGAAACTTGCCGTATCACTGTGGCCAGTCCTACACCACAAAGTTTTGTGGGCATAGCTATATTGGTCAAGGGTGTGAAATAACCACACCCCCTAGCCAATGTAGCTATCCCTATTAAGACTACTACTTCAGCATACCTAATCTCATAGAATCATAGAAATGTGGGGCTGAAAGGGACCTCAAGAGGCAGGACCTGGGCTGAGGCAGGACCAAGTAAACTGTTCTAGATTGTCCTTGACGGGTATTTATCCAACCTGTTCTTACAAACCTTTAACAATGGGGATTCCACATTCTGCCTCTGAAGGCTATTCCAGAGTTTAACTACTTTTATAGTTAAAACTCAGTTTTCCTAATATCTATCCAAAATCTGCCTTGCTGCAGATTAAGCTCATTACTTCTTGACCTACATTCAGTGGATATGGAGAACAATCCTCCTCATAGCAGCCTTTAATGTATTGAAGATTTTTATCAGGTGCCATTTCAGTCTTCTTTTCTCAAGATTAAACATTCTCAGTTTTCCTTAACCTTTCCTCAGAGGTCAGGTTTTCTAAACCTTATCATTTTTCAGAGGGGTAGCCGTGTTTGCCACTTTTACAGATCCAGACTAAGAATCCTGTGGCACCTTATAGACTAACAGATGTTTTGGAGTGTGAGCTTTTGTGGGTGAATACCCACTTCGTCAGATGCATGCATCTGACGAAATGGGTATTCACCCACGAAAGCTCACGCTCCAAAACATCTGTTAGTCTATAAGGTGCCACAGGATTCTTTGCTGCTTTATCATTTTTGTTGATTCTCCTCTGGACTTGCTCCAATTTGTCCACATCTTTCCTACAGTTTGGCACCCAGAATTGGACAAGATAGTCCAAGTGAGGCCTCATTAGTGCCCAGTAGAGTGGGACAATTACGTCCCATGTTTTACGTACAACACTCCTGTTAATGCACCCCAACATAATAGTCTTTCACAACTGTATCAGGTTGTTGACTCATTCAGTTTGTGATCCCCTAAAGCCCCCAGATCCATTCCTACAGGATTGCCATCTAGCCAGTCACTCCTCATTTTGTAGTTGTGCATTTGATTTTTCCTTCGTAATTGAAGTACTTTGCACTTTTTAAAATTGAATTTTATTTTGTTGATGTCAGACCAATTCATCAAGGGTGTATTGAATTCTAATCTTGTCCTCCAAAGTGCTTGCAACCCCTCCCAGCTTGATGTAATTTGGAAATTTTATAAGCGTACTCTCCAATCTATTATCCAAGTCATTAATGAAAACACTAAATAGTGCCAGACCCAGGACTGACCTGCAGGACCTCACTAGATTCGCCTTCTCAGTTTGACAATGAACCACTGATGTCTGCTCTTTGAGTATGGTCTTTCAACCAGTTGTGCACTCACCTTGTAGTAATTATGTCTACTCCACATATCCTTAGTTGGCTTATGAGAATGTCATGAGGAACTGTGTCAGCCTTACTAAAATCAAGTAGTATCATGTTTACAGCTTCCCCGCCCCCATTCACTAGGCCAGTAACATTGTCAAAGAAGGAAATTAGGTAGGTTTGGCAAATCCATGCTGGGTATTCCTTATAGCCCTATTATTCTCCAGGTGCTTACAAACTGGTTGTTTAATATTTTCTTCTAGTATCTTTCCAGGTATTGAAGTTAGGCTGTGACTGCTCTGTCATTCTCCAGGTCCTCTTTGTTTCCCTTTCTAAAGATAGGTATTATGTTTGCCATTCTCCAGACCTCTGGGACCTCATCCATCCTCTGAGTTCCTGAAGATAATTGCTAATGGTTCCGAGAGTGCTTCAGCTAGTTCCTTAAGTACCCAAGGGTGAATTCATCAGGCCCAGCCAACTTGAATACATCTAACTTATTTAAATATTCATTAACTTGTTCTTTCCCTAATTTGGCTTGCATTCTTTCTGCCTTCTTGTTAATATTGTTTTGAGTATCTGATCACCATTAACTTTTTAATGAAGACCAAAGCAAAATAGGCATTAAGCACCTCAGCCTTCTTCATGTCATCAGTTATTAGCTTTCCTTCCTGCCTAAGTAGAGGACCTACACTTTCCTTCGTCCTTCTCTTGCTCCTAATGTATTTTAAGAACCTCTTTTTAATTACCTATTATGTTCATTGCCAGGTGGAACTCATTTTGTGCTTTAGTCTTCCTGATTTTGTCCCTACATGCTTGTGTTGTTATTTTGTTAATCCTCTTTATCAATTTGTCCATGTTTCCACATTTTGTAGGATTCCTTTTTGATTTTCAGGTCATCAAAATTAATCCTGATGGAGACATATTGGGCTCTTACTATTCTTCATATCTTTCCTTTGCATTGGAATAGTTGGCTGTTGTGACATTTTCTCAAGGAGACAATATTAAATGCATATCTCCTGAACTTCTTTAACCCTTAGATTTCTTTCCCCCATGGGATCTTACCTACCAGTTCTCTGAATTTGTTGAAGTCTGCTTTCTTGGGGTCCATTGTCCTTTTTCTGCTGCTCTCACTTCTTCCTTTTCCTTAGAATCATGAAATCTGTCATTTTATGCTCACTTTCATCCAAATTGCCATCCACCTTCTGATTTGCAAATAATTCCTCCCTGTTTGTCAGAATCAAGACTGAAATTGCTGTCCCCTTGTTTACTTCCTCCACTTTCTGAAGCAAAACTTGTCCCCATTACGTTCCAAGAACTTACTGGAAATTTTGTGATTTGCTGTATTACTTTTCCAACAGATGTCTGGGTCATTTGGAGAGGTGGTATTGCCATGTTGATAGAAAAACTCCTTCAGTCTGCACTAAGTTTCACCTAAAATAAGGGACTCTGGTGATATAGTGATACTGGTAAAACATCTGTAGTGTAGGTGAAGCCTGAATGTATCTATTTAAATATGGACTCGTCCATGGACTGGCAGGACTGTGTCATGCCTCTGTCAGGCCAGGTAAAATGGACCGTCATTGGAACTCAGTCACCACCAGTTCAGGTGGAAAGACGTGAATGACTATGGGTTAGCTGGGAGTTTGGGAGAAGACGCTTCCTTCTACTTCTCTGAAGGCAAAGGGGAAGTAGAGGGGGTGGAAAATTCCCAGAGCAGAATAAAGAGACAGAAAGGTGACAAAAGAGCATTTAAAAAGGGGTTTGTAATAGTCTAGCCCCACCATAGGCAGGGTTGGCCAAACAAAAGTTGGCCAAACTCAGTCCCCCAATTCCCTTGGCCTCTCAGAAACAACTTTGTGACCATCCTTGGGTTGATTTTATTATTATAAATTAGTCAGACCCATGCCTCGTATCCCTGTACTCTACCCCAGACACACATCTCTGACCCTTTAGTGTCACCATCTCCAGCCCTTAGGCTTTGCTGCCTCTGCCGTTCACAGCCTCTGGTATCCCAGGCTTCCTTCTGGCTCAACACAGTCTCTGCCTCCATCACTCAGGCTTCCCTGCTTCTGGCCTCTCAGCCACATTTATTCTCCCAACCCTTATATCTTCTTAGAGATCTCCTAGCTGCAGATACTACCCTGTACCCCCTATCAAGTTTGACAAGAGCACAAGTATTCAGGCACAAGAGGATTGAGCCTACTTTTCTTAAAAGGGTCAGACATCCTATGATAGGCTCATGGGGGAAGATTGAGGGGGACACACAGGAAGTTTTGGGCAGGAGAGGTGATAGGGACAGGAACCGACTGTCCAGGATAAGGGACGGCAGGCTAGGGGAGAAGGCTCCATGTTTCATAACACCATGCATGCATGCAGCAGAAAGGAACTTGGCTAACCCCAGACAACTCTGACTCTAGCCCAGAAAGTGTCCTGGAATGGTGAGGAAACTAAGGCAGGGAAATGCATGTACTTCCTATTACTTTTGTATAGATCTGTATTTCTCATGAGATTAAAAGCAATAGTTTTAGAACAATGTGAAAAGTCTGTCTGTTCTAAGTATTACTCCACTCACATGGCCCCTGAAGTAGTAAAACTGTGGGCCCAGAATGCCACATGACCGGAGTTCTGAGATAGGGTGTGGTTAAGCTCTAGGGAGACTCTGAGGGGTCAGCATGGTTTTAAGGGCTAGGCAGAGTATTGTGTAGCCACAGCTCCCAGGAGGGGTGCCAGATAGAAGATTTGCACCCCAAGAGTGTGCCCAGATGCCATAAGACCAGGGGTTCTCAAAGTCAGGGTCAGGACCCCTCAGGGGGGTCATGAGGTTATTATATGGGGGTCACGAGCTGTCAGCCTCCACTGCAAATCCTGCTTTGCCTCCAGCATTTATAATGGTATTAAATATATTAAAAAGTGTTTTTAATTTATTAAGGGGGAGGTCGCACTCAGAGGCTTGCTATGTGAAAGTACAATAGTTTGAGAACTACTGGTTTAGACACTGGGGATTTAAAACATTTGGGAATTTCAGCAGCTGGATTCTCTCACAGCATTCTGGTGAGTGGCCAAAAAAGGGTGCTGACTGGTACTGTGACATAAGTCTAAACAGCATATATCATCTTACAAATTTATCCTTCAAGATAATACCAAATGAGACTGTAGACAGGCAGACTTACCCCTGCGGCGCCTCCTGTGGGTGACTCGTGGGAATTAGCTCATTCCAGCTCTGGAGCACCCTCTGCAGGCTGGTGATCCATCTGTCCTCTGGCCCCTGTGTCCCTCCCTGGACCCGGTGCCATTTTACATGGGGTGCTGCCCCCTTGCAGTAACCCCCTCAGTCTTAGCATCTCCCCTCCCTGGGGGACCCTCATCCACTATCCCCACCTTTCCTCAGTATCAGGCTACTGCCAGTCATTGTCTAGCCCCTGCCCTGGGGCAGACTGCAGTATCAACCTACTCATCACTAGCAAGGTTGGGTTTGGACCTGCTGCCTTGGCCCTACCCCTGGACTGCCCTCTGCAAGCCCCAGTACCTATTACCCCAATGTTAGGCCACAGCCTGGTCTTTCCAGGCTGGAGCTCCCCAGCTCCTCTGCCTTTTCCCAGCCCTGCTTCACGCAGGTACCTTATGTCCAGCTCCCTACAGCCAGGCCCATCTCCCTCTATAGCTAGAGAGAGACTCTTTGCTCCTGGCTTCTCTGCCTTTATAGGGCCAGCTGAGTCTGTTTGGGGCGTGGCCCCAGCTGCAGCCACTTCCCCCAATCAGCCAGAGTTTTACCTTGCCCAGCCTAAAGCTGCTTTCTCCAGCCACAGCCCCCTCCCAGGGCTGTTTTTACCCCTCCAGGGCAGGAGCAGGGGACCACCCTGCTACAGAGACACAGTCAGTTAAGATATTATCATACATGTTTAAGTCTCTCTCAATGATGCTATTTTATGAAATAGCTTTTAAGGCAGTTATAAAAATGGTTATCTTCCCATTAACACCTACACACACATTTCAACAGCCTCTATTTCACTTCTGTAATCTTATAGCTCAATCACTCTATTGTGAGCAATAAGCTTGCTTCTCATTTTATTCTCCTCTGCTAAATAGTGGAGGTTACTGATTCAAACGTGGAGCCAATTGTTTGACTATACTGGCAGTTCATTCTTAAATGTTCAGGAGACCAAATAACCCAACATAGCCAAATTTATTGTCTAAAGAAAAATGGCACAGCCCCAAAAGGAGACATACATACCTCCTTCTCAGTGTGTTCACCTTACACAGAAGGTGTGCTACAAAGAGATGCATTTCAACTAGTGGTATAGGGTGATTTCACAAGTTACAAAACTCTTTCCACATCACTAAAATCCAATCCCCTCCCATTCATAACAGTTCCTTCACTTGTTTTGTTCTATGCTTTTCTTATGTCTGTTTCGGATACTATTTTCCAAATGATGGGCATAGAGGTACATCCCAATCTGTACTAGGATACACCATTCATGTATCTTAGCTTTGACAGGCTTCCTATTTTCTGAGGCCAAAGCTGACTTCAGCTTTGCAATGTGTTGTGGGATACCTGACATGGGTGAATAGAATTGTGGAGACAGCATAATACATTCAGTTAACATAATTTCCCAACACCTAGATATATAATGTATGTTATATTAATGTCATGCAAGTAATACCTATTAATGTAGTTTATACTATGCCGAACATATTTATTGGTTAACAAGGCAATCTCAAAATGTCAATTTCCCCTGTATAAATGCAGAGTCATGGGAATAGTTTCTGGAGGTTGCACAGAGAGTACTGTGTATAGCCAAGGGATGAGGCCTGGTCAAACTTAGATCTTCATGTGGTTCTTTGGGGAGCAGTAAATGTTGGGACTGTGTGAGCATATTCCACAGAAATCTGATAGCGCCTGGTTTGTCCACTGATGACAAAGTTTGAGATATGGGGGGTGTGTGTGTGTGTGTGAGAAGAGGTGCTTAGTCAAAAGCTGTTTTGAGACTCTGCACCTGTAAATAGCCATTGTTACATTATTCTTGTCAAGCTTTTCCTCCAGTTCAACTCCTTTCCCTTATTTAGCTGGAGAATAGAAGATTATGGGCACACTGTAGGTGACCACACACTCATATGTAAAAACAATAGAAGTCCTTGTGGCACTTTAGAAACTAACAAATTTATTTGGGCATAAGCATTCGTGGGCTATAACCCACTTCATCGGATACACGGAGTGGAAAATACAGTAGGCAAGTATAAATAGATAGCACATGAAAGGATGGGAGTTGCCTTACCAAGGGCGTGTGTGAGGGTGGTGTCAGTGCAAACTTGATACCATCAGATTAGGCCTGAATAAAGACTGGGAGTGGCTGGGTCACTACAAAAAATAATTTTCCCTCTGTTGATCCTCACACCGTCTTGTCAACTGTTGGGAATGGGACGCATCCACCCTGCTTGAATTGGCCTCGTTAGCACTGACCCCTCCACTTGGTAAGGCAACTCCCACCTTTTCATGTGCTGTATATTTATACCTGCCTACTGTATTTTTCACTCCGTGCATCTGATGAAGTGGGTTCTAGCCCACAAAAGCTTATGCCCAAATAAATTTGTTAGTCTCGAAGGTGCCACAAGGACTCCTCGTTGTTTTTACTGATACAGACTAACACGGCTACCCCTCTGAAACCTGACACTCATATGTGAAACTCAAATAGAAATTGCCTCACTGAAGTTTTCTCTCACTTTCCTCTGGGAATCTGCTCTCCTTTTTTCATTTTCATCTGGCAGCTCACTGTCTCAGCCAGCATGCCATATTTGAATACATTAATTTTTCTGTTATTATCTGACATGGATTGTTATTATTTGACTGACAGAAGAGCAAACTAAGACCAGTATACAGAGAGTCTTCTTCTTGCTTAGCTGCTGGGGCAGAGAGAAAAGGAAATTACTTGTCACTGTATAGGGATTAGACATCTAAATGGATAATGAAAATATCCACAATTACACTAGATAGGATAGAAGAAAGTAGGGATATATAAGCACTCAGGTTTCAGGGGATAAATCAACTGTTAACTGATGGAAGTTTGGAAGAAATTTCCTTTATAGATGACAAAATCTCTCATCACAAGGGTCCAATGCAGTGTCTGGTGCTAGGCATTGTCAGAGGCAGAGTGCTGGATTAGCTGGATCACTAGTCTGATCTAGTACAGCAATTTCTTTGTGCCTGGAGGAGAATAAGGATACATATGACTAGTCTCAGAATGCTGGAAGGATGGGTGGTTGAGACACAGAAAATAGCTAAGAAGAATCATTCCAAAAAAAGATTTGGTCTGCTTCCAGATTTGGTCTGGCAGGAATATAAGAGATCAATTTACAGCAGGGGCCAAAGATGCTAGGCAATTTGTTTGGGGCTGCATGCTGCCTCCAATCAGTATCACACTGCTGTGCACTGATGGTGAAATAAACAAGAATTCTTACTTTTTACATTGATACCAATGAACACCAAAAGAGCAGACAGGCCGATCCTGCACAGATTTGGGGGTAGTGGTATAGTGGGGTGGGAAGGAAGTGCAAATCATGGTTGGTTTGTTTAAGGGGTGCTTTTATCTCAGTGCACTGGGTAGAGCAAAAGAGAACTGTAACTTCTCCAGTGTAACACCATCTAGCATTGTTATGCTGGAACACAGGCAGCGTTAGAGCTTTGACTTTTCCTCAGTAAATGCATCTTTTTGTGTACGTAAAGAAAATGTAGTGAGTCTGACACTGCTCTCTTCCCAAAGGGAGGCCTCCATTCATCAAGGCTCTTGAGCATGTGTGTAACTTCAGTGGAGTCAGCAGAGTTATATCCACGTAAAAACTGGTCTAAGTGAGAGTAAAATTGGGGTTGGTTGTTTTTTTCTAAATTATATTGCATTTTTGGACAAACAGTCGAATTTTCAGCTGGTCTTCATACCTGTGCCTACAAAATATGTCAGCACATCTGATTTGCACATGTTCCTGCTGCATGTTGTAAATTTTGCAGCCTCCATCAGGGAAACCAGCTGAAAGTTTGGCCACATACTATCCAACGGTGTACCCCCATTTACACCATTACTCCTATTATTTATTGATTAATATTTGTATTACTGGAGCATGTAGATGCACCAAGATCTGAATTCATTGTGCTAAGCTCTGTACAACTGCATGTTAAGAGACAGTCCCCGCCCCAAAGAGTTTACAGTCTAAACAGATGCAACAGAGGTGGGGCGGGGGAGAGAAAACATTATATATCCCAATGTTACAGATGAGGAATTGAGAGACAGAGGGATATAGGCCCTGATTCAGCAATACATTTAAACATATGCACTGAAAGTTAAGCATGAGCTGAAGTGCGTTGCTCAGTTGGAGCCTAATTGACATACTTAAGGCCACAACAGAAGATATGTGGGAGTACCAAGAACTGAACTCAGATCTCATAAATCCCAATCCTATGCCTTAAACACAAGACCATCTTTAATTTCTTTTTAGCTTAAAAATACTCTCAAATGATAAAAACTTTCTGTACTTAATTGTAAAGATTGTGAAGAGCTTTTTTTTAATAGCTTCTAAGATTAAGGGGATGATGATAAGAACCGCTGGGTCTTTTCTAGTTCAAGCAGTAAATAAAGAACTAGTTCCGTTTTCCAGGAAAACTACATTAGCCTTCTAATTGGTTCTTTTGCTTCTAGGAAGTCCAATAGACTTAGAGTTTCCTGTTGAAGAGAGGTGTGTGGCTGAATTTCAGGCCATTCATTTGAAGCGACTCTAAAACAAACATTTGTCTGAACTTTGAATACCAGAATGAGAAAAAAAATGTTTATAAACATACACTGACGTTATTGATGACATACTTGGCTCAAATAACAAAAGCTTATCAGCACAGAGGGGCTCCGAAAGTAGTATTTGTAAATGCCTAATATGTGTGTAAGTGAGCAATTTCCTGTAAATCAATGTACCCTACTTTAGATTTCAGCTTAATGGCAAACCTGACCTTGAAAACAAGTGACACAATTACTTTTGATCTCTTTATGAAAAATGCCACATACCTTTTGCTATTTTCTCTTCTCCTTCTAGCAGAAAATTTGTAGTCCTAATAAGCCTCAATTAAATTAAATGAGCAATATAAATCTGGAATACCTAAATGTATAACTAGGGAACAAAAACTGAGTCCTTGAACGTTCTTTATTAAAGGATGTCCCTTAATAAACAGATAACTACAAATGCTATAGCTGATGACACAAGAGTGAAAAGGGGCCTTGTTTTTTTACTGTTTCAAGAGCGGCCTATTCTGGTCATTAAGAAAAGGGAAAGTAAACATAGGAAGCATATTGATTTAGAGAACAAACATCTATCAACCAACAAAAGAGAAAAAGCACATTCATATTCAGCCGTAATATCACAGATGACAGGCTGGTGGTGTTTGCATTTTCTACATGTCTAGTATTAGCGGCGTTTTAATGGGCAAGATCCTCAACTGATGTAATTAAACATCACTGTATTTGAAGTCATTGGATTCATACCAAGCTACATCAGACTGAGACTATGGCCATATCTTCTTCATATTTGTCATTTAATATGTATCATGATAAACAGAAGCCTATATTTACTGTACCCATTTTAAGTGGGTTTAACCCTATTGCTGAATTGGGTTCCAAGCTCCATCTTGCGCTTAATTTCCAAATCAACATTTAATTCTAATGCACCTACTCTGTCTAGCCAAAAATTGTAGGTAGATTCATTTTATTGTATCTTACCAATACAGTTCATGCTGTGCCATTTCCTATAAAGTTAAGGGAATGAAAAACTGTATTGCCACAAAGAGGCAGCCTTCAAAGACATGGTACAACAAATGGTTTCTTTTTTATAAAGAACTGTAAGCAAACAAAAATTGTTGTGTCTCTCCCTCAAAGACATCAGATTACCAGGATGTCTTTCAAAGAGCTGTCTCATTGGCTCAGCTAGTAACTATATTTGCCAGGTGACGTAGGTAAATATGTAACCCTCTGCTCATTGAACTAGTACTGTTTGCAAACCTTTGCTCTGATAGAAGAGATCTTGGTTCTGGTTTCACATGTGATATGAATTTGTAAATGAGGGGAAGAGAAAGAGTCTTCATTTTAGTATTGTACATGGGTAATGGAAAAGATTGTCACCACTGTATAGGAGACCTAAGTTAATAGGCATCTTCAGGAATCTACCTCCATTATTAGTGAAGAAGTGTTACAGAGAAGAGAATCCTCTTACTCTGTGCACAAGAGGATATATAAACAGACAAGATTTTGTCATTTTCCTTCCAAATACAGAGTAATTACAGAGAGCAAGCAAGGCATTGAGCGGGCACCTCGTGTATCTAAAGCACTGGTGGAGTTAAGGGAAGGTAAAAGTTAAAATTAATATGTTAGAGCAGGCAACTGGGAGCCAGGACTGCAGAATTCTATTCCTAGCTGTGATTTTGAGCAAGTCCTATAACCTATGTCTCAGTTTATTCATTAGTAAAATGAATATTAGTATGTACTTACCCTATAAGGTTTTGTCTTGTGAGAGCCTCCTAGTCTGTTAATATTTCTCTGAGGAGAGAGGATATCAAAGCATTTTACAAATGGAAACTAACTGATCTCTAACACCAAAGCCGCAGGCACTCAATATAAGATGCAAAAATGATCTTGTACCAAAATCACACGTGCTATTTAATGTGAATAGTGTTGTTCACTGTGAAAGAGTATACCCATTGTTCTGTAAAACGTATCTTTTTAAATACTTCTCTCCCTTTTTTTCCTTCTGCAGCTGCAAATTTTTTAAGCTTCCCTCCTCCGTCCCAAAGGTTATCTCAGATAAGGCGGCCAAAAAAACAGACACGAGATGAAACGTTCTTTGAGATCATGTAGTCGACCTGCAATGAAAGAGCTCATCTGAATGTGTGGAAGGGCACATTATTACAGTGCAGGAAAGCAGCCAATGAACGTGAGGGCAGGAGGGATGAACATGAGAACAGGAGGGAGGACTGAGATGAGAGGTGGTGGCAAGAAGATCAGAGGAGGCAGGATGCAACGCTGTGTCTACTAGGGGATCAAACAGACATGCTCCAGCATCTGGTGGAGCTTCAGGAATGGCAGCAGGATCATAGAGTGCTGCTGCAGCCCCCATTTAACTACCCTCCCCTCTCCCCAAGTTCCATAGCCTTCTCACCCAGATGCCCAAGAACGTGGTGGGGAGAGGGGGGAGGCTCTGTGCACCCTGCCACTCCACCCCAGTGGACAGCCCAAGCAACAGAAGACTGTCATTCAACAAGTTTTGAAGTGGCCTTTTCCTTCCCCTCCTCCCACACCCCACCCAGCCTTCCTTGTCAGTTCTCTCTCTATTTTTATAATCAATTAATAAAGATGACATGGTTTTTAAATGATAGTGACTTTATTTCCTTTAAAAGCATGCTATGATCGAAGGGGGGAGGGTGGGTGGCTTACAGGGAATGAGTCAACCAAGGGGGCGGGGTTTTATCAAGGAGAAACAAATAGAACTGTCACACCATAGCCTGGCCAGTCATGAAACTGGTTTTCAAACCTTCCCTGATGCGCACCGCTTCCTAGTGTGCTCTTCTAATCGCCCTGGTGTCTGGCTGTGTGTAATCAGTGGGCAGGCAATTTGCCTCATCCTCCCACCCCACCATAAACGTCTCCCCCTTACTCTCACAGAGACTGTGGAGCACACAGCAAGCAGCAATAACAATGGGAATATTGGTTTCATTGAGGTCTGAGCAAGTCATTAAAGTGCATCAGCGACCCTTTAAACGTCCAAATGTACATTCTACCACCACTCTGCACTTGCTCAGCCTATATTTGAACAGCTCCTGACTACTGTCTAGGCTGGCTGTGTATGGCTTTATGAGCCATGGCATTAAGGGGTAGGCTGGGTCCCCAAGGATAACTATAGGCATGTCAACATCCCCAACGATATTTTCTGGTCTGGGAAATTAAATTCCTTGCTGCAGCCATTTAAACAACAGACCAGAGTTCCTGAAGACCGGAGCATCATGAACCCTTCCCGCATCCTCACGTTGATGTTGGTGAAATGTCCCTTGTGATCCATCAGTGCTGCAGCACCATTGAAAAGTACCCCTTGCGTTTACGTACTGGTTGCCTAGTGGTCCAGTGCCAAGATAGGGATATGGGTTCTATCTATCGCCCACACAGTTAGGGAATCCATTGCAGTAAAGCCATCTACTATGACCAGCTCATTCCCAGAGTCACTACCTTTGGTAGCAGCAGCTCAGTGATTGCTTTGGCTACTTGCATCACAGCAGCCCCCACAGTAGATTTGCCACTCCAAATTGATTCCTGACTGACTGGTAGCTGTCTGGAATTGCAAAGCTTCCACAGGGCTATTGTCACTCATCCCTCCACTGTGAGGGCTGCTCTCATCTTGGTATTCTGCTGCTTATCAGGGCAGGGGAAAGCAAGTCACAAAGTTCCATGAAAATGCCCTTTGCATGCAAAAGTTTCACAGCAATTAGGAATCGTCCACACCTGCAACACTATGCGGTCCCACCAGCCTGTTTGTGTCCCAGGCCAGAAATCAGCTTCCATGGCATGAACCTGCCCCATTAACACCATGATCTCCAAAGTGCCGGGGCCTGCGCTTTGAGAGACTTCTGTGTCATGTCCTCCATCACTCTCATCACTGCGCTGCTGTACCTCCTCCTTGCCTGTTTTTTCAGGTTCTGGTTCTGCATAAACTGCATGATAAGGCGTGAGGTTTTACAATGTTGATGACTGCTGCGTTGAGATGAGCAGGGTCCATACTTGCCGTGGTATGGCACCTGCACTGAAAAAAGGTGCAAAACGATTGTCTGCCATTGTTCTGATGGAGGGAGAGGTGACTGATGACATGGCTTACAGGGAATTAAAATCACACAGGAGTGGCTTGCATCAAGGAGAAACACAAACACTGTCACCCAGAATGGCCCCCTCAAGGATTGAACTCAAACTCTAGTTAAGCAGGCCATTGATTTCAAAGAGGGAGGGAGGGGGGAGCAAATGAATACAAAACAAATTGGGTCAATTTCTTGTTTTGATCACTCCATCTATTTGTTACACTTAGGCTGTCAGCAGATGCTGCAGTTCAACTGCTAGCCATCGTCATCTCCCTGGTGCTCGGCAGAAGATGCTGCATTACAACTGCTAGCCATCGTCATCTCCTGGCTGCTGGCAGAAGATGGAATGACTTGGCTGAATCACTCCCATGTCTGCCCAGGTGCCCCTGACCCACCTCACCGAAGTCGGCTAAAAGAGAACCAGCATATGATGAGACGATGACTCCAGGCATAAGCACCATCGCTGCCAAAGGCAATGAGCTGCTGCTGTGTGAGCAATGCAGTCCCACATCTGCCAGCACCCAAGGAGACATATCAGTGATTGGTCATCTAAGCAGGCTCCATGCTTGCAGTGTGTATGGCGTCTGCACAGGTACCAGGAAAAAGGCGCAAAACGATTGTCTGCTGTGCTTTCACGAGGGAGGAAGGGAGAGGGGGCCTGACGACATGTACCAGAATTCCAATGGGCAGGAGAGACTGCGGGAGCTAGGGGATAAGCTACCCCAGTGGCAACGCTCCAGAAGTCGACCCTAGCCTCAGTACTATGGACGCACACATGTTATACCAATAAAAAACTAGCAGGAATCTTAAAGGGACAAGACATTTGTCACATTTTATTGGTAAATAACCATAATAAAATAAAAGATAACAGCAAACATGTTGTTTGGTTACTTATTCTATGATTATCCATTCACACAATCATTCATAACAAGTTCTGTGTAGATATTATAGTTACAGCCTAAAGTTGCTTGTGACAGAATACTGGGCCAGGTACTCTGTACACAAGAGTGGAGCCGAGGTCCGGGTCAGGTGCACTGATGCTCCTGGAGCTGGCAGCAGAACCGTAGACTCAAGTCCTCAGTCTCAGAGTCCAGCTTTATAGGATTTTTCCCTATGTTAGTTCATGGGAGTTGCTTCATTCTGCTGTGTTAAATTAATCAGCAGGTGGCTGCGCCATGTTGGCAGCAGAATGTTACCCCAAGTCTCTTATCTCACCCTTCTTTTTTAGCAGGCTTTTAGTTTGGATTCAAAGTCTATAGGTCTTGCTGTGTCACCACTGCCTTTGGTTTGGATTGATACCCGTCAATTGCAGGCGTGACTTTCAGCCTTGAAACCTGGCTTTGATCTTCCTTCTGTTGTTCCTTTTGTCCTTTTCTTTTTAGGGTGGATGCTTTTTACTTTGTTTCACTGTTGTCTAGGTCTTCGCCCGTTGGTGTAACTTCACCTCATCAGGACAGGGCCTGGGAAGTCTGGAGGTTGAATTTACATCCATAACATGCCTCATTCACACATCTAAACTAACTAATAAGATTACAGCAGGGTTTGCAAAAAATGAAGGTTGGAGGAAGCTTTTACAAAATGGAGTGAGCGTTTTAAAATGGGGTTTGAATTACAATATGGCAAACTGTGAACAGAAGTTACAATGCAGGCAGTGTAGTGAATGGTGAACAGAACTTACATTAATAAAGTGAACAATTAAAAACAATTTCATTTATCAGTTCTACACACTGCCGAATTAATGTGCTTAGTGTGGATGCATGCACTCAAGTTTATACAATCTGTAGCCAAAAATCGAATTCTGTAAAATCGGAGTAATTTCGTAGTGTAGACATACCCTTTATATGAAACTAGGACTTAAGCAAATGATAGCACTGTTTGATCTGAGACCTACATTCTGCAAATACAGAAAATCAGAACTTATTAACAGCTTGAACACCGATAACTAAGAATACTACCTACAGTATATTGTAAAATGGCATGAAAGACAAAAAAATCATCTCAGTAATGAATATAGACCTACAGTATATCTGCTGGTTCAGGCTTTCATTGAAATCAAAGAAAAACATTGACCTCCATGGGAATAGGAGCAGGCCCTCTGCACTGATGGCTTCGAGCAGTTCTTTAAAGTAACCTTTAACCCTTTTCCAGTTCAGACTGTTCCTTTTAATCTGCACTACAATATAATCTCTGTTCTGAATAGCTCTCCCCAGAATATTTATTGTATTTTTGTCTCTGGCCCATTGCACTGTATTTTTTATATTGAGGGCTAGTAATTGGAAGGACTCAAATCCCTCAGCTGTGTCTGCATTGTGGCTTATTATTTTGTGCAGGTGAGCTGGTCACCCAACACTGTATTTCTTCACAGAAATCTACTTTTGTGCAATTAACCCAACAAAGAATTATTCCATGCAAACGTCCCCCTACAATGGCAATAAAAGCCAGAATCGTATGTTTTATTGTGTGCTTCAACCCCTCATTCCCCTGCACAGTCTCCCTTGTCCCAGCTACTTTTCTTCTGTGAAACTAGTCCATCCTTCCATCTTCACCCCATTCCTCCAGCCACAATTTAACAAATGACCTCCTGGTTATGGAGATAAAGTTTAGCACAGCCAGCAAAAGCAGGCTTCGATATAGTTCTTAATACTGAAATTGTGCACAATTCCTTGGATTCTAGTGGATTAGCAGAGTGATGAGTTCTGGGGACGGTATCAGATGTGCTGTAAGCCTTGGAATTCACTGGGAATGTTCTAGCAGAGGGAGTGTCTTGCCTGTGTTGTTTGAATCCCATTTTTGAAATAAGAAACTAACACATTAATCGAAAGCTCAATGAAGCTGGTAAAGTAGATTGGTTGTAATGTCTAACCATCCTTTACTGCCCCATGAAGAGAGGCTGACCTAAAACTGTCCACTTCCCCTGTACTTTCCACCTCAGGCCACACTGAGTTGCAATCACTTCTCTATCTTGGGCTTTCCATCTGTGTGAAATAAAAAGGGCCCGATCCTTTTCGTTAACTTCAATGGACTGTATGTGTGGGATTTGAAAATGTTACATTGTTACATGTTACCCTTGTGAAATGCATTGCCCTTATTCACAGGATAATTCAATAGACTGCATGGAGGACTATTCAGATGTATAAGTGCTGCAGGATCAGGGCTGCCCAAGGGTGGGGGGGGGCAAGTGGGGCAATTTTCCCCGAGACCCGGGCTCCGCAGGGGCCCCAAGCAGGAGCGGCACCAGGGTTTTTGGCGCCCTAGGCGGGGTTCCTTCCGTGCTCCCGGTCGGTGGCGGCAATTCTGCGGTGGAGGGGTCCTTCCACGGTCCGGGTCTTCAGGGCACTTTGGCGGTGGGTCCCGGAGCGAGTGAAGGACCTGCCGCAGAATTGCCGCAGAAGACCCGGAGCGCGGAAGGACCTCTCGCAGCCGAATTGCCGCCAAGGGTGGCAAAATGCCGCCCTCCCCAAATCCTAGGGACCTAAGCGACTGTCTAGGTTTCCTAAATGGAAGCGCCAGCCCTGCCCCCAAGAGAACAGCTGAGGCTCCCGCCCTGGCCCCTTACCCCTGCCTCCACTGTCTCCCAGAGCCTTAGTGCATCAACAGCGTCCCCGGACAGTGTGGCAATGTGGCTCTGGTGCGGCCCCTGAGCCCCACCCCGCTCAGAGCCATGTGGTGAGGGGGTGGTGCTCGAGCTCCAGGCTGAGCTCAGCTCCCTTTGCTTGGCGTGGAGCTCAGATCCCCGCCCCCTGACCACACGGCTCTGAGCGGGGAGGGTCTCAGGCCCCGCCGGAGACTCGCTGCAGCTGTTCAGCGAGGAGCAGAGGCTCCGAGTAAGGAGAGGGCTAGGGGGTAAGAGGCTGAGGCTGGGGGGTTGGCTAAGGGGCAGGGAGTACTGGGGACAGTCAGGGCATAGGGAGGGGGCAGAGGTTGGGGGGGAAGTCAGGGGACAGGGAATGGGGGGTTGGATTGTGGGCATTCCAGGAGGGTCTGTCAGGACTCAGCGGGGGAGAGTGGATAGGGGTCGGGGAAGTCAGGGGACAGGGAGCAGGGGTGGGGGTCTCTGGGGGATGGTGAGGGGGCAAGGAGCAGGCTGGATCAGGGATTCTGAGTGGGGGTGGGCAGTCAGAGGCAGGAAGTGAGTGGAGGTCGGATAGGAGGCAGGCCCAGGCTGTTTGGGAGGCACAGCCTTCCCTACCCTAAAGCTCATTCAGCAGTTTGAGGCTTGCAGAAGAGCCAAGCTGTTAGCTTTTCCATAAGGGCTACCATCCCTTTCACTTCTCAAATGCCAAATTATAATCTATATTTAATTTCAGTGCCATAGGGAGATTCATGTCACGGGAGGGTAGCTTCATTAAAACTGGGGGGAGGGATCACATGAGAAGAGCAATATCCTTCCCAACCCCACCAAGGGAGACCCCCCCTCCCCTGCATTCCCTGAGGCTTCAGAGAGGTTAATTCAGTGGTTCTCAAACTTTTGTCCTGGTGACACCTTTCACATAGCAAACCTCTGAGTGCGGCCCCCTCCCCTTACAAATTTAAAACACTTTTTTATATATTTAACACTATTATAAATGCTGGAGGCAAAGTGGGGTTTGAGGTGGAGGCTGACGGCTCACGACCCCCAGTAATAACCTCCTGACCTCCAGTTTGAGAACCCCTGGATTAATTTAATTTTAGCACCCTGTGTCCATAGCACCCTGTGTCCATTCACATGCATGTGCTATTTTGAGCATTTCAGTTTTCACAACATAGGCTCATCCCAGATTCTGGAACAAGCTCAAATGCTCAGTTCGTGGAGTATGTACATAAGCTATACTAAAGACAAACCCACAGTAACGTCTTCAGTTTGTGAGGGACCCATGGAGCCAGTCTCTAGGAAACAGATAAATGCATGGAGGTTAAGTCCATTAATGGCTATTAGCCAGGATGGGTAAGGAATGGTGTCCCTAGCCTCTGTTTGTCAGAGGGTGGAGATGGATGGCAGGAGAGAGAGATCACTTGATCATTACCTGTTAGGTTCACTCCCTCTGGGGCACTTGGCATTGGCCATTGTCAGTAGACAGGATACTGGGCTGGATGGACCTTTGGTTTGACCCAGTATGGCTGTTCTTATGTTCTAACCTAAATGAACCCAAAGTTATGGAGACAGATATGAGTCAAGGAAGCCAGCAGAGTATCAGAACCTGGAAAAAATCTCTGACTGGATGGGCTCAGGCATTTGGTCACAAGCTGAGGTGGTTCAAAAGTTTTGGAGTTTTTTTTTTTTAAGCAGAATTTTTTTATTGTTTTTTAAACAATCAAACACAGCAAGCAGCAAATATTTGGCCACACACTTCTGAAACCCCAAACCATGTTCAGGTTTTGGCAGACTAATTTCAGCTTTTCAATTAAAAAAAAAACAACAAATTTTGAAGGAAAGCAGACATTGTCGTGATTTTTTTCTGCTTTTTAAAAACCCCTAGTTTTTCGATCCAAAAAAGTTTTGATGGAAATATTTGTCCAACCCTTTTAATGAGCTTTAGTGCCTTTTAGCACTAGCTGATGCTGAGAACCAGTGATACCTTCCGCAGGGCCCCACGAGACTATATAATCAGTATTGCAATTTTTTTATGGACGGGGCTCCCCAAAATTGCTTTGCCTCAGGCCCCCTGAATTCTCTGGGCGGCCCTGGTGCAGACCAGGTTCCCCATATTATCCATTTTTTTTAGAACTATATATCCATGTGATAAAGACATATAAAAAAGCTAGCCTGCAATAGTAGTGCTGCTTTTAGTGTGGTGAGGCCCGTAATTCCAAGGTAAAATTCCCTTTACAGTTTCTGATTATCTCTAAAACTAAAAGCAAGAAGCATGATATGTGCTCACTTTACTTTAATGTTTGTCCTGGAAATAAATTTCTTTCTTCAGTGTCCTTTACTGTTTACAGGGAAAATAATCTATATTTGTACTATTAATGGTTACATGTCTTTGTTGCTCAGATAATAATGTTGCTAGTCGGGGTTGTGTCAGTTTTACCACAGCTAATGTTTAAATAGTATATATAATATGCCCCATAAACTTTTTGTTCTGTTTAGGTTGCAAACCTACAACAGGCATAATTGTTGAAGGCAATGATGCAATAACAACCAATTTTATTTCTTCTACATACGTCCCCTGGTTGAATGCACTGAAAGGTCCTTATCACAGAGAAATCAATAAAAAGAGTTGGGAGCAAATGGGGTCAAGTGTGATGTGATCAGGTCGTTCTGTTTTGTAGGAATTACTCCACTCTGTCCCGCTCCCAGCGCTTAACACTATGTCTGTTAGTCAAGTTTTTACAAATATATGACAAACATCTCCCTGAATGCTCTTTTAGGTAGGTTAGGCTAGATTTTCAAGAAAAAAAAAAAAAAAAAAAAAACAAAAAAAAAAATAACCCCAAAAATGGGGTCTATGGGAGTTTGAGCAATTATATTTGAAATTTCAATGGGTGCTGTGGTCCTTTAGGCACCCTCTCAAAATCCCAGACTTAAGGTTTGTTTGTAGGCTGCTGTCAAGATGTGCAAGACCCAAAGCACCAGCATTCAGCATCTGCAGAGAGCATCTTGTAGAGTGGAATTCCATTTGGGCTGAGTACTATTTCATACATTAAAATATTAACTAATATTAGGTGTGTCCTGTTGCATGTTCCATTGGTGGATTCTTCCCATGGTCTTCCTGCTAATGGGTTGAGGAACAACTCCTTTTGCTTCCTTTCTCCTTGATTCTGCAACTTCTGTTTTAAATCTGCACTTCAGCTAGGCCACCATACTAGAATTTAGTTTTGCATGGCTCTTAGTCACCCCAGGTACGTCCTTTTATAGCCCAAAAAACATCTCATTTCCCACAGGGTGTCAACTGAGACACCATAAGCAGAAGGAAAGCACAAAGTTTTCTCACAGGATGAATACCACACTGTTTAGCAGTTAGAAAAAACTGCTTTTAATTCATGGAATAAGCAGAATTGAACCTGAAGGGTGAAATAGTCATAGGTATGCCACAAATCATCTGGAGTTATTTTCAAAAGTAAGAATCACACTTTTCAGGTAAATGATTTTAAAAAAGTCAGCATATGCGAATGTTGCACAAGAACTGGCTGATCTTGCAACACTTTACACAGTGCTCAACCAATGTGGTATTTTGATTCAGTGACCAAGCGCTACTGAGATGAGATCTTGGGAGCTTTTATGGGTTCATCCCTGCTTACTATGTGGGCACACACACGTGTCCTTGCTGCCTTTGTGGAATTGGAGCAATTAACTGGCTTCCTTAAACCACACCAACATTCTCTCTAGTCTGGATTTCCACAGGGTATTTAGGTGCCTAAAACCCATAGATTTTAGACACCTATCTCCACCCAAGCCTCAGGTCATCCACAAGGGGTGGAATAAGCAGCAGAATGCCTAGCTCATCTGTTTGGACCGGACCCCAGTAAGCCATGGCTCAAAGGCTGCTAACGCCACAAAAACAGCTGCAGGGTGAGGTGGGGTGGGGGTGGGGAGGAGAATTAGGAGGAACTTTGGTGTCCATATTCCTTAGGTGGCCTATTTCTCCCTATTCATTGAATAAGAAGCCAAGGTACCTTCTACTCAGGCTTTAGACCCATGCATTCCAATGATTTTTCTAGGCACCCAGAAGTGTAGCCCAACACCAAGTCCCTTTGTGAAATCCAAGGCTTGGTTGCTCATGCAAATCAATGACTTGCACTTTCATCAATAGCATAAATATTCCACTGAAGCTGCATCTTATTCCTCTGCTTGGTTGCTGTGATGAACCTATAAAGACATTGATGTCTGCCAGGCCAGCCTGCTAAAATGGAAACAAATTGGGGCATTGAACTGAGGTTTTTCTGAAGGGAATTTGTATTCTTCTGAAGGAAAATGATTTTTGACTCTGTCATGCAGGAAGGCAGGCCATATTATGTTTACGCTTGCAGATTTAGAGTTTCTGTTTTGATAGTTTTGATGGGTAACAGCAAAGTTTATTTCAAATCATTTATTTTCATCTTTATGTAAATTGTCATAGTTGTGGGAAATTATAGGAGGAGGTCAGAGAATAATTATTTAATGATGTAGATGTTGAGATTTGATAGCTTTATAACTATTAAAACACAAATGGTCAACATCACTGGTCAAAATATACAAAGTAAATCTCTCTAAACCAAACTAATCAGTTCTCAAGCAGCACGTTTCTCACTTTGCCTAGCTGTAAATTTTTATTGATGGAAATATTTTTTCGTGTGTGTGTGTGTGTGTGTGTGGTGACATCGACATTTACTGATTAAAAAAATCTAATCCTTCCAAGACTAATTACATTAGTTCAACAGCAGGTTTTTATTTAAATGCACAAGCAAAAGGGATTTTCAATCTGAGTCTTCTCTGACATTTGCATATTTCAGCCCCTTGGTCTCCTATTTGCATTCTGTTGTCTCCATCCTCAAAGATGCAGGACTTTTAAAGAGGAAGGATAGTCTAACTTGTCCCTAACCCGGGACTCAGGACAACTGGTGTCAATTCCCTGTTTTGCCACTGACTTCCAGTGCGTGTGTGTAACCTTGAGCGAGTTATTTTGTCTCTTCACTTTATCTGTAAAATGGGGATAATCCCGAACTCCCAGGTATGTTGTGAAGATCACTACATTATAGGTTGTGAGGCACTCAGTTACTATGGCAATGGTGATTACATATGTAATATATATTAGATAGAGTGCCTGTATACGACAGGTATATATGGATACCTTGGACAGATTAAAGCAGTGGGGCTGGTCTGACAGTGTTGACTTTTGACATGTGATTTACATGGACACAATTTATTATTATTACCATTACAAGCAGTACCAGAAGAAAACTAAAAGGGAAATATTTAAGGACCCCTCCTTCCGAAACAAGTTCGATTTCCCCAAATTAGGGTCTATCTATAGTCACATAGAAACAAGATACTTAAAGATATTTACAAGGTGAACTAAGAAAGGATTTATTAACAGGAAAGAAATACAGATATAAACAGATATAAAACAGCTCAGTGGTTTACCAAACAAATGGGCATTAAGCCCAGACCCCAACAAGAATAAATAGGCGACCAAACAAATAGTCTTAATGTTACAGTCAGATGACCACAGGCTGGATGGGAACAGTTCACTTCTGCCTCTGTTGCAGAAAAAGGGAACCATGGTCAGGGAACCTCCAGGACCATACCACCAGGGATCAGGAACCACAGATGTCTGGCGCAGGTCACCATATGAATTGCAGGTAGGTGGTTGATGTTCTTTCGAAGAATCACGCAACTCGAATGCAGGAACCTGTCACACTACGTCAGCCCCTTATATCATGTCCTGTTACCAGGCAGATTACTTAAGATCGTGTGACCCTTTCCCACTCTTTTGTCTGGGTTTCCTTCCTTCACTCAGTTGCTCAGCAGGATTACATAAACATTAACCAATCAAAAACTGGACACCACAAAAAGGACGCCAAACCAAGCATGAAGACAGTGTCAAAAATAAAAGGGCTAAAACTCCCAACACAAGGACTAAATTGAACATTAGATGCCAGACAATTCCCCCTTAACAGATGTGCTCCTGGTTGAGGGCCGGGGCTTCTGAGGCACTAAAGTGTCTCCTCTGCTGTTGCTACCTTCTCTCTCACCCTCCTGAGGAGAACTGGAGTTTTCAACAAGCCACTTCTAGGGTATCAGGAACTCTTTCTCCATGTGGCAGGCAGTAGGATGTGTTCTAACTCTGCTTGCCCTGCCTATAGCACTGCTCCAGCGGAAGCTCTTTCTCTGACTAGGCTCCCCTGCCTCTTGCTGCTGTCCTCCACATTCAGTGCCCTCATGGAGAGATCTGGGGCCTTTAAGAGACCATGCCCTGGGAATGGTGGGGACTCTGGCTCCATGTAGAAGGTGGTGAAGGGGGGTTTAGGAATCACTTCTCTACAGCTTCTGTCCAGTAGGTAATGGGAGAGTAAGGAAGGGGGTGGAGGAAAAAGGATCTCCAGTAGCAACCTCCTTTTCCATTGCTACATTGTTTCACTGTACGTTTTTAGGGCAGGGATTGTCTTCTGTTCTGTGTACGAGTACAATGAGGCCTCAACCTTGGCTGACATTTGTAGGTGCTACTGGAATACACAGAAGAATGGCAAAGAGGTCTGTCTATCTTTTGTAAGCTAAGCTTTTCCTGTAAACTGGCCCGAAATCTTGAATATTCAACGTTATTTGCAAGGTCAGTGAAAAGCATCACTATCTCTGATGGTCTCTTCTTCCCAAAGACTCAACACGGCTACAAGACACTTGAAGCAAAAACATGTTTTATATAAGTGTCCTTGTCCAGCATGTATTTTGTTGCATGTACAGTACCCAGTGTGGGAACACAGTATCTTAGTTAATGATTGACTTATACAGTGGCTTTTCTGGTTTCAATGAAAATAATCGATTCCAGACATGCACATGCCACAAAACTTTACCACGAGCTACATATTGAATTTAAACTTGTAGGTACCAGGCTTTTTTTGATATTTGCAAGGCAGCAGATATCTTTATTTCTTGTGAGTAACTTTTTCAGATTCCAATGGTTTATGTAACAAAGGAGGGTTACTTCCTGGTTTATTAGTTCCTATTTGATAGTGTAAGCATTACATGGTGCATTGGTGGCATGATTCTCTTTCAGATACTGTAGTGCCTACCAAAGAAGTTACTAAAAAGATGAGTAAAACATATTTTATCAAAAAAA